>NC_044396.1:3030303-3333333 GCF_006542625.1 Nomascus leucogenys
ATCCTGTTAAAGGAGACACATCTTATTCAGAGCCATATACAGAGGCTAAAAAAATGTTGGAAGAATATACCGCATAAACACAAATTGGAAGGTTATTAGTGGAGCAATATTAGTATTAGACTGAGAAAGCATTAAGGTGAAATCATTACTAAAGAAAAAATCACTTCATATGACTTATATATACAAGTAAAAATTATTTTATATTTTATGGCTTTGGTAACATAGTTTCCAAGTATATCACGGAAAAAATGACAGAACTACTTGGGGGAATAGGCAAACCTATAATCAAACTGGGGAATTTTAATATATCTCTCAGTACCCTTTTTTAAAAAAGGCTTAGCATCAGCAAGGAACATTTGAACAATGTGATCAGCAACCTAGATCTGATGAACATAGGTCATTATACTAATTAACTTTCTTTCTAAGCAAATCATAATATTGCTAAAAAATTACATACTTTGTCTCAAAAATAAACTACAACAAATGTTAAAAGAATGAAAACAATAGAGCATATCCTCACATTATAATGCAATTAAGCCAAGAATTATGAACTACATAATTAGAAAAAATATTTTAAAACTTGTCAACACTTTTTTTTTTTTTTTGAGACAGGCTCTCACTCTATTACCCAGGCCAGAGTACAATGGTGATCTTGGCTCACTATAGCCTCATCCTTCTGGGCTCGAGCGATCCTCCTTGACTGAAGCAATCCTCCCAACTCAGCCTCCCAGGTAGCTGGTGCTACAGGCATGTGCCACCACACCCAGCTAAGTCTTTGTATTTTTTTGTAGAGGTGGGGTGTCACCATGTTGCCCAGGCTGGTCTCAAACTCCTGGGCTAATGCAGTCCATCCACCATGGCCTTCCAAAATGCTGGGATTACAGGCCTGAGCCATCACATCTGGCCAGAAATACTTTTTAATAACATATCATCTATTAAGAAATCACAATGAAAAGATAAAATATTTTTAACAAAATGGTATTTAACAATGACAGATTAAAACTTATAGGAACAACTAAAGCAGTCAGGGAGAAAAAAGGCCAGCCTTAAATGCACAAATTAGAAAACATGAAAGACTCAAACTCAGTAAGGTATGCATCCACCTTAAGAAGGTAATAAAGAATAGTAAAATATACTCAAAGAATATACACGGAAGAAAATGATAAAGGGTAGAAAAGACATTCATGGAGTAAAGAATGAAGAGAATGAACAAAGCCAACAGTGGTTTCCTTCAAAAGACAAACTAAAATGACAAATCCATGGTGAGACAATTGAACAAAAGAGAAAGCACAATTAACAAATATCAAAGAAAATGGCAAAGAAAATATGACCAGAAATGCTATAGACCTTTAAAGGATCTAAATGGAGATTGTGAATAATTTCATGATAGTAATTTTGAAAATTTAGGTAAAATATCTTTCTAAAATGTATAATTTCTCCATCTGAAACAAGAAGTCAGAAGAACAAAACCGGTTTACAAAAATGACCTATTCCCTTGGATTTAGAAGGTTTGAATTATGTGCTAGTTATGGAGTCATTTTGCAGGTGCTTGAATTCCAGCTCCACCATTTATTAGCTGTTTGGGCACCTTATTTAACCTCACTAAATCTCAGATCTCTCATTTGAAAAATGAGGTTAATAATCACGTCTCCTCCCAGGTTGTTTTAAGGCTTAAATAAGATAATCATGGAAAGAGCTTAGCACTGTGTTGGGCAATTAATGTCAGATATTATTTATAACATCTTCGTTGTCATCAATCTTTCAAAGACTAAGAGTGACATTTCAAAGCCTCCCCTACATTTATATTTCTGGCAATCTCCTGTATGTTTCTAATAGGTTTACTCTGTATGCTTGAATAATGTTATTCAACAAAAAACCATGCTTATTCTATTTTCATTATCCTTAAAAAGTATGTGATACTCACTGTCTCATTTAATGACTTTTGTTTGGAATTCCATTTGTAGATACTGTGTAATACTGCAGACACTGTATTAAATACTGATTAAACACAGAAGAAAGTATGGTTCTGCCTTCTAGAACCTCATATCATGTTAGGAATACAGAGAAATATACATAGAATTGCAGAGCAAATTGGTAAGGGTTTACATGGAAGTAAATCAAAGTTTTATGAAAATATACAGATTCATTAAATTGAAATGCAGATGATGGGGTTGGAGCAAGAGAAGTCTCCCTAGAAGTGTTTTTTGCCTTGCCACTGTCTTTAAAATTGAGTAGTAGACATCCTGACAAAGAAGTAGAAGAGTAGAGGGAAAAGAATTATAAATATGGTAAAGTATAAGAGAGTATGAGAGAATGAAAAAAATTACAAAGTACTAAGAAAAGAATATGGCATCTCTGGGATATTGTGAGTGTTTTGGTTGGATTACTTTGGATAAGATTACTTTAGTTTTTTTGGGGGGTGGGTTAGCCATTTGAATAGCTGTTTTATAGGATTCAAAAATATTTCATTTGTTTCTGTACAATGGTAATCTGTTTAGAACAGAAGAAAACTTTATGTTGATATAAGGTTCCTCCTTGAAGGTAGAATGTTTTCAATGCTGCAGTGAGATAGCTAGTTAACATCACGAGTTAAGTATTCTCACAGGACTGGTCAATCTAGAAATCTGGGGATTTATTTATTTATTTATTTATTTTATTTTATTTTTTGAGACAGAGTCTTGCTCTGTCACCCAGGCTGGACTGCAGTGGTGCAATCCTGGTTCACTGCAACCTCTGCCTCCCGAGTTCAAGCAATTCTCTGCCTCAGCCTCTTGAGTAGCTGGGACTGCAGGCGCCCACCACCACACACCGGGCTAATTTTTGTATTTTTAGCAGAGACAGGGTTTCACCGTATTGGCCAGGCTGATCTCGAACTCCTGACCTTGTGATCCACCCACCTCGGCCTCCCAAAGTGCTGAGATTACAGGCATGAGTCACTGCGCCCAGCCGGGATATTTTTTTAAACTGTGCTAGAATACCAAACTCCAAAATGCTGCCAATTAGTTTAAAGTTAGTACTAAAATTTTTTAAGTTTATGTTTGCTGTCTTGGCAGGAGAAGGGGAAGAAGTGCCTTCATTATTTTTTATTGTAATTAAAGAATGGGGAAAAATAACTATCTGTATCTATAGTACTGATGCCTATGCATAGTACCTAGGGGTACTATGCAGCTCCCCTAAATAATTTCATGTTCAACCTAAGAACAAATTACTGAAGAAATGGATTATTTATCATATTAATGGAATACAATCAAACTCGACATAAAGGTATATGAAGAACTGTTTCTATTAGCTTCATGAAATTTCTACTTCTATATCTGTTTTTCTAGTCATGTGGTCAAAGCCAGTGATGGCACATATGTACATATTAGAAAGAGTAAATTCTTATAAAGTGAAATAACACAAAACAGAAATAATTTTTATTCTTTGGCTCTCTAAAAACATATAAATATTTATGCTCATAGTAGATTAAAAAGTCCTAATGAATTGATAGATGTCTTCTATCAGTGCCCAGAAATCTAAGAATGATTTAAGTAATCATGTAAGTGGAATGTATTTTCTTTTGTTGAACAAGTCCTGTGGAATCGACCATTCTTAGAAATAAAGCAAAAGATAAATTAATGTGCACCAAATAACTTTCAAAATATAAAACATCTTTCATCCCAGTTTATCCCTGGGAACTCCAGGCTACAGAGATTTCTCTTTGGCTAGAATGTTCAGTTAATTATTTATCTGCCCAGTGAAATTAATGGTTTGTCTCTTTGATCACCAGGAAGGTCTTATTTCTTCTACCTTATCTTAGTTCTCTAATATTTCAAAACCTACTATGAATTTGCCCCCTTAAATTTTTAAAAACATATTTCTTGTCCCAATAGAAGGCAAGACATT
The DNA here is from genome assembly GCF_006542625.1 of Nomascus leucogenys. Taxonomy (NCBI): domain Eukaryota; kingdom Metazoa; phylum Chordata; class Mammalia; order Primates; family Hylobatidae; genus Nomascus; species Nomascus leucogenys. The sequence goes on from NC_044396.1 coordinate 3,034,189, forward strand.
AAACAAATTTATCACAGAGAATGAGGCAAAATATAAATACAGGCAAGAGGCAGCAACGCAGCATTTTACAAATGGCACAGCCTGCATAATCTAATGTAGCGCTTCATATGTTGGTTAAATTTAATTGCTTCATATGAGTTAGTTTTACTTCTTCGACTAAATTGTATGGCTCCGAGGGCTGGAACTTTGAGAGATTTTTTCAACTGGCAGTTGTTTGTAGGGATGCAGAAGGGGAGATGGAAGCCTGGACTCTGGGCCTGTACCTGGACTTCATTCCAAGCTAATCATTGTTTTACATCTGCCATATTGGAATGCTTTTAAGAAAAAAACTAGTCCATTGGTAACAAAATTTTTAAAGGAAAGAGAAAGAAAGAAAAGAATGGGGGAAGAAAGAAAGGAATGAAGAAATGAAGGACCACAGTTCAAAGTTAGGAATGCAGCAGTGTAGTGGGTTGATAAATCATAACAGTTTATTATCCCGGCATCTTCATTTCTTGTTTCTCTTAAAGAAAAAAAAAAAGTTTTATTTTCAGAGTTAGGTGATGACTGGTTATTAGTTAACATTGGATAACTTTTTAAATGCTGTCAATTTTGTGGATTCTTACTGGTCCATACAATTTCATTTCGTGAAAGAGCTGTAAGTCTTTCTGGAACCTGATCAGAAATTCTTGGAATTGACTACAAAAAGAGCTTTTAAGCTGCTAAAGCTGAGAAGGGTGAGCGACATTTCACAGTAGAACTCCAGAGACAGAAACAACACAGTTGTTCTGAAAATAAGAAATAGTCCATAAACAAAATTTTCCAGTCATTCCTCCTTTATATCATTTAAAAACTGACCTTTCAGAAAAATTTCAACATGTATATTCAGTTTCTCATGAAGCTGAATTTCTAGGACATTTCTTTTACCACATTCTTCTAAAATTCCCACAGATTTTTTAAAAATGTGTTTAATATTAGTTATTCATGCTTGACATCCTCACTTTCTCTTCCATGTTTTTATCATACAAAAATAAAAGGCTATCCATGAGGAATTCTAGACTTTAGAAGAGAGCTTTGTAACTTGGAGAAATCTTTCTCTCTTTTTTTTAATTCCAGTGAAACAAGAAAAAATCTTTTGCACTGTTTGCAATGACATTCCATGTTTATCCCATTACTAAAACAAAATACGAGAACCAAAAAGTAAACTTTGCCTTTGGTTTATAAAGTACTTTCGATTTCTCTTATGCATTCATTTAAAGAAAAATCTGTAATCTAGGCTGTTTTCTGCCTTCTGTCTTCAGTTTATAAAGTACCAAACTTCTCGTCTTATTATGTCTCAACAATGGTCATCATTTTGGTTTTATTTTAAAGGTAAATGCAAAGACGACTTGTGAAATTAAAAATATCAGGATAAGATGGTCCTGTGAATACCATTTCGGAATATGGATCCCAAAAAACAAATTTTAATAGACATTTGCTTATGTAGAAATAAGACGTAAAAATCAGGGGGGAAAAGTGTCCTGGGCTTTAAAGGGAAAAAGAAAGACGTTATCAGGAAAAGTTTCATTTTAATATGTAAGATCCAATTCAGAATAATAAAGAAAGATTATGTTGATAATCCCAGTTCTTGTCAAGCTCATTATCTGGCCAACACTAAAAAATAAAGAAGTTAGCAGTAGTCTGTTTTCCCTTATTTGACTTCAAGAAAAGTGGAAAATTATATCCTAAGAGCACATGAATGTGTTCTAAAAGGATATGCATGATTTTCTCCTCCTCAGTGTATTATAATACTGTGGTAAAGATATTTTTATGTGACAGAATGGGTGGAACAGAATTTCGCATCCAAAAATCACTGAGAACTTTTTGTGCCCTATTTTGTAATTCTTTAAAATAACTACCTTGTTCTCTTACCACAAAAACCTTCTCTTTGACTTCTTCATTGGGAACCTATTAAGATTTCTTCAATATGTTTGGTGAGAGGGGAAACATTTCAATGTGTGATTCAGTCCACTGTTTGGAAACTTGGAATAAGAAGACAACACATTTTTATACCCATATAAATGCAATGTGGCTGACCAAGAAGCTGCTATTCTGAGTGTCAGAGACAAGTCATAGGATTAGAATATCTATGAGCTACTTCCACACCCTATGAAAAGATATACTCTCATTTATTTCCATGGTTCGGACTATCCTTTGTTGAAAATGCTATCACTTCTTTTTAAATAAGCATCAGCTCTTAGTCTTTATAGCATTTCTACAGAGTGGATTTGTATTCGTGTGAAGAGGAAGTGTATTTTATTTTTACTTGCTCTAAGAGTAAGAGTTCCTTTTGTAGAATCCGTAATTTCAACTATTTCAATATTTAAGTTGTTTTCTAATTTTTCATGAAACAATCTGATGTTTTCCTGGACCTATTTCCAACAGATTAAGCATCAGCTTAGTGTGACCCTGAAAGGGTTTATATTTTTGATAATCTAAAATATAAGACCACTGCTTTCAGACCTCATTAGCACAAGAGTGGCATCCATGAAGCAACCAGAAAAAGCTATAGCATTTCTCCCAAGCATTTTATACCCACTTATTTTGTGCTAAGTGCAAATGTGATGATCCATTTGAGAATTAACTCTTTGAAGGGTAATACCCGGAACATGCCTTGCATTCTTTAGTTCTTGTTGTGGGTTATGGCATTTTGGTGATGCTTTGTTTTCTCCAGAAACATCACAACAGAGTCAGAGAGTCTAGGCCACACACACACATATTCTAGACATGCTTAACAGTGTTGACAGAGGCCGCACAGGCAATGACTAAAACGGCTTTTCAACATTCCACGCCTTTCATTTTAAGCCCTTTAATATTCCAGCATTCCTGTGAATGAGATATAAGTCATACTTGTGAATGGAGCAAATAGGAAAACATGGATTTTCAAAAGCACATTGTCATGACAAAAGAAAAAAAACTGAGTCCTGCAATGAATGCCTTATTTTAATATATGTATAGACTTGTTCCAAAAAATAGCAGATTTCAGGGATTCTTCAAATATATCTTTTCCCAGATTAGACCTTTAAAACAATCCTTAAACATTTGTTAAATAGACCTAAAAATATATTGTTATAGATTAAAAAAATGAAAAATTAAATTCACTAGTTATTGTGCTATGTAAAATTATGATGCTTTTATATAATTTTTCCCAGTGATTGCTTTGTCTGTTTCTGTAATATTATTAAGTTGGTCTTTGAATGCTTAAAAATTTAGGGCTTGGACCCATTGGAAATAAATTCATAATGGAAAGAAATCACTTGCTTTATAATGCCTATGATTGGTATTTTTTCTTTTTTTCTTTTGTCCTCAGTACATCTTAGGACCATTTCACATATGTTTATTCATCCAAGCCTAACCTAATGCCTTTTAGATCATAAGCAGATTCACTAAATACTTATTGACTTTTAGTTTTAATTCAATTCCATTCAATGAACACTTATTAAACACTTGCTATAGATGAGACACGATACAGAGTGTGGTGGATCATTCAAAGCTTAAGAGATTGTTCTTTTCCCCCAGAGCTTAGAATCTAATAAGAGAGGTAAGACATCTACAGAACAAATGCAGAATAAAGAATGGTCATTTGTACTTGTAATGGAGACTCAATGTATGATGGGGAACAGAGTGGAGAGAGGGACGCTTCCAGATGGGGTCATTGAGGACAGGTGTCATTTCAGATTTATTTGAGATGCAATTCCTGAAAGAGGCAGCAGTCAGAAAATGGGATTTCAGGTAGCTTGCACAGCTGGGGCAAGAAACATTTGAGGCCTGTGAAAAGCTTGGGAGGCAGCTGATTTGATGCAAACAGAGGTTTCGTGATTAATGAAAAACAGTAAGCTCATTTGAAAGCAAAGAAGGAAGGTCTCAAATGCCATGCTAATAAGCTTAGAGTTGGTTCTATTAAAAAAGGGAAGCATCCGAGGGATTTGAAGAGAGAGAGGCTGCCTGTGCTTCAGGAAGATTTGTCTGAAATAAAATTAAATGAGGGGAAAGAATCAGAGCAAAACACTATTAAATAGGATATTCTAATAACTTAGGCAAATGGATATGGTGATATGACATGTTCAGATTTCCCATCTTACATGCACATACACACACTCTCTCCCTCTTCCTCAACCAAAGTCATCCTTCAACTACTTCCCTGGGTCTCTTTCTTCTTCCATTCACAACCAAATGGAAATCATTTTCTTCACTTATCGTCTCCACTTTATCCTCCAATTTACTCCCTCAACTCCTTGAAATTTAGCTTCCCCGGTCACTATGCCAATAAATCTGCTCTTGCCAAATGCATATGTGATCTCCTTCCTGCTGAATCCAATAGACAGTTCTTAAAATATGCTTTCTCATTGGCTTACATAATGCTGAGCCTCCAAGTTTTCTTTTGACCTCTCCACCCACACATCAATTTCCACGTGGAGTTCTTCTTCCTCCACTTACTGTTTGGTGCTCCTCAGGCTCCTGTCACAGAAGTTTGTCCCTCCTAATTCCACTCAACCTTGTGAAGTGAGGTCAACCACTCTCAGATCTCAGCTGCCATCTGTCAATGATTCCCAAATGTGTATGGCCAGCTGAGTCTCTCTAGCTTCAGAATCAAATATACTGGATACACCCTGTCAGTTTGGGTGCTCTGAGAGGCAGATGTCTAAGCTCTGAGAGAGTGTTGGCTGGGCCAGTGGAGGGCTGCAGGGCAAAGACTGCCTCTTTGAGTGTCCTGCTTAGGCAGAAAGGGCCTAGCTCCAGTACACCACCCTGGTCAGTTGTGGGGTGCCAGCAGCCCTCAAGAGCGTGCCCATGACATGAGTGCAGAGGTGAATCATGAAGGGGCAGTGAGTGAGCCTCTCAGCCACCTGCATGCCTCCTGCAGGTTCTTTTTTGCCTTTATCCACTCCAATGGCTGCCACTCCAGTCACTAACTCCCCAATTTGGAAGTTCCATTGACGTCTTAAAGTCCTTTGTGTCTGTGTCACAGCACATTATTTCCCTATGAATCACACATCCCCCCAGACCTTCCTCTTCCTGTTTGCCTTGTCAGCATTAGTATTTAGTTAACTATATATATATGTCAACATTTTCCTGGGCCAGAAAACTGGGTTTCACTCCTAGTACTTTTTCGAAATACTATTTAATTTCCTAGCTTTTCTCAAAGCTTATTAACACTTTGTTACCCCATTCAGGTAAGGTTTTCTGAACCTTCTGACTTCCTTCTTTCAGTTTTGTCCCATTCCAATTCCTTCTCTACACTGCAGCCATAATGGCCTTTCTAAACAACATATCTGGTTGTGTCACTTAACTGAGCGGAGCCCTCCTCTGATGCTCCATGGGAGTCGGTGGCAGAACTGTTTGGAGACAGAGCACAGTTAGGTAACAGCTTCTCCAAGAGAACCTCTGCCAGTACAAAGTTAATTTCTACACTCTTCTACCTGGTGTCTACCTGGAGAGTAAAGTGAAGGGCCAGGAAAAGACTTGACTCCCACGGTTCTCTATCGCTGATTTTTCTTCTCTGGGAAGTTGAAAAGCCCAAGTTGCCAGATGACTTTTACCATCCTATTAATAATCCCCAGCTTCTATGCCTTCCATGAACATTGCTCGGAGGTCAAGGTCCAGCCTTCTTAGAAGATACTACCTGAAGCCATGGGGTCTGGGGTCTGATCCCATCTTATCTCTCCAGCATGATCTGTGGCTACTCGCCACTTTAGCATAGTGAATTCTTTCCAGTCTCTCTGCTTAAGAAATCGTCCCCACCACCACTCTCATTTCAACATCAGCTTTCATCTACCCAACTTTTTCCTGATCATTCAAGTCTCAAGTAAAACTTCTGGGTATTTGGTTATTTTATGATATCTTCCACTTTCCTTGTTATTGTATTTGTCAGGCTGTAATATTATAGTTGCCTCTTTATTGAAATTATGAAATATTCCAAGTATACTGAAACCTACACAAAATAACACCCATTAGCTATTTTCGCATCTTAGTTATTTGTCTCTCGTTTTAAAGAAATACACCAGGTAAAATGAATAAAGCTAGTGTTACATATTTTGACACAGATAAATCTCACAAACACATGAGTAAGATTTTCTCTTTTCTTGTCTTCCTCCCTGACTAAACAGAAAGTCTGTGAGGACATAGGTAGGGTCTGTCCTATTGTTTTATGCCTTTGGTGACTTGCATACTATATGTTCAAAAATAATATCAGATAAATAAATTAATGAAAGAATGAAACATGGAAGGAAGGAACAGTTCTGAGAGTTTTTAACATAGAATTTATCTTCTTCAGTGTGATCTGTCTTGATACCAACCTACCATTACTTTCGATGTTTCAGATATTGTTTACTGAGCAGAAAACTTGGGGCCACAGACTCTCCATGATAGAGGAAAACAGAAGTTGAAGTTTCAGTTAAGGTTGAGTAATAAGGAGAGTCAGCTCAAATATCACTTTGCTTCTTGAAGCTTTTCTTATTTCTAGTCTACCCATTTATTTTCATTTCCAAACTCCCACATCATGTAAAACTGAACACATCTTCTTTATCTCTTTACTATCCCTTCCTCTGTAATAGCACTGAAGCAAGTCACTGGTTTCTTTTATTAGTATTTATGTCTCCCTCTACTGAAAGGCAAGTTCCTCACTGGTAGGATCTGTGCCTTGCTAAACTTAGTACGTACTCTAGAACGGGCAATAAATAGACATGTTTGGATAACTAAAATAATTTGCATGTTAGGATTTCTTTCTGCACTACTAGGTCTCCTTAGAAACAATCATATGGGAAAAATAAACATGAAATCCTAAATATTTTACTTAATTAAAATACTTTAATAAGACTTTTCAGCTGGATGCTAAAGAAATAACTGTACTAGAACATTAAAGTGCAATAAAATAGATACATAATAAGTAAAGTGGTAAACAAAGATGCATGTGATAAATTTAACTTAAGTTGGCCAGGGAAAACTTACAGATATCTGTAAATTTATATAAATATACATATATAATGTATCATAATTATCTATTTTATATCTATACACAAACCTTGCATTTATACAAATTATTTGCTCACATGCACAACGAAGTACATAAACTGTTTTTCTTTTCTTTAAAAAAAATTCATTGTTTTGGCTTTAAAGATGATGAAAATTAATGACGATTTTTTAGCTCAATTAGGAATCAGTACAAAGAAAAACTAAACTTAATTGGTTCAGCTTCTAAAAAAAAAGGGGCTTATCATTGTTCCCCATTACACATTGAATTAACTCTAAATTCTCTAGCATGAGTCTCCAGAGACACCCTCCAATATGCTCTATTTTTTAAAATTATTTTTATTTTTATTTCATTTTTGGAGAAAGAGTCTCACTCTGTCACCCAGACTGACTGGAGTGCAGTGGTGCAACTTCGGCTCACAGCAACCTCTGCCTCCCGGGTTCAAGTGATTCTGTGCCTCAGCCTCCCAAGTAGCTGGGATTACAGGCATGTGTCACTACGCCCGGGTAATTTTTTGTATTTTCAGTAGAGACAGGGTCTCACTATGTTGCCTAGGCTGGTCTCAAACTCCTGAGCTCAGGCCATCCACCCACCTAGGCCTCCCAAAATGCTAGGATTACAGGCATGAGCCACTGCGCCTGGCCATAGACTGTTTTTTTCCTTACACATATGGTAGGAATTATGTTAAAATAATTTCTGTTCTGAAATGTACTATATATGTATTGAGGATATTTTGTCTCTGCTCTTGACATTCTTCTGCTATAGAATTCCTGAAAGACTTAAATAAAATATCACTTCTTCCATGTAGTCTTTCTTGGTTTCTGCAACTGGAGATAAACTTATTGAGACATTCCCAGGTGGGTTTTATGGTAGGGAACATTTGAGAAACACTGCTAATATGTAATTTAGCCATTTTCATAAAGCTTATCACTCAGAATCATTTCAATCTCAGCCATATGTGGTGGTTCCCACCTGTAATCCTAGCACTTTAGGAGGCCAAGGTGGGTTGATCACCTGAGCTCAGTAGTTTGAGACCAGCCCGGCCAACATGGCAAAACCCTGTCTCTACTAAAAATACAAAAATTAGCTGGGTGTGGTGGCTGGTGCCTGTAATTCCAGCTTACTCGGGAGGCTGAGGCAGGAGAATTGCTTGAACCCGGAGGGCAGAGGTTGTAGTGAGCAGAGATCACACCACTTCACTCCAGCCTAGGCAAAAGAGCAAAACTCCGTCTCAAAAAAAAAAAAAAAAAATCATTTCAATCTCATTCACTTATTTGGTTTTTAATTTTCCAACATGTCATGAGCAATGTTTTTCATGCATTAGATAACAAAAAAAAGTCTGCTCGAATTCAAAATTATCACATATTGAATATCCATTTTGTATATATTTAAAATTATACAACAAAAAATAGACATGAATAATAAAAACAAACGTATTCTAGATAGTCGGGTATAACATTTGAGAAGGAGCATAGTGAGTTTGAAGAGCAAGAGAATCAGAGGATCTGGGTTTGGCTTTCAGATCTGTGGCTTATCAGTTTGTCATTTAAACTCTGACTTTAAGGCTTCGCGTCTCTAAAATGAACATGATAACATATATATATATTCTCTGTCAAATGAGACAACGTGACAATGCATATAAAATTGCTCTGCAACCACATAAATGCTAGTTATCACTATAAAAGTCAGTGATTTTTGGAAGTGTATGAATCCTAAAGTTGAACATTTAATGGGCCTTAATAGTAAACAAAGTCCTTAAAATGAAAAATGGAAAGGTAAAAAGGATCTATTAAATGGTTAGACTCTGCCCATTTTTCATTCCTGCCAAATGTCTTCAAATCAAAGGCCTCTGAAAGGGTGTTGATGTTTACTAATTGGTGACTGAAGGATGCTTAGACCTTTCTGCTCACTCATTTTGCAAAATATTGGTCCGATATTTCTGGACTAAAAATTTGACATCTTCAGAGCAACTCCCAGTGTTATATTTGAGTAATTTCCTTAATGAAATTCAAAACTCATTCCCTTCCTTTCTCCTATGCTTTTTTACAAACCAAATATTTAGACAGGCATAATGCTATTGTTTGAACTGGCTGAATGTGTGTTAGCGGTTTTAAGCTTATTAAACATTGCCATGAAAGGAAGAATGGCAAGGATGGGGTTAAATATTCTCAGCATAGATTAATGAAATCCCAAGACCTAGAAACACATAGAAAAGTATCAGAAATTAACTTAAGCCAAGCAGGCTTTAAATAATACTAATAAATCTATTTAGTCTCAAAAAGAATTAATGTTCAGGAGCAGAGCTGGAAAGCCACATAATCTAGTTGAGTAAGTTTGGCTTTAGGAATAAAAGGCTATCCAGTCTTGTCCTGGCGAGACAGTAGAGGAATCTTGGGCAGTAGGGGACCTGTAATGGATGTTTGTGAAGATGACCTAGAAAGGCTGATTTGCATTTGGACTTCTGTTTTGAGACAGGAGGCTTAGATTGAGAAGCCAGAATGATGTAGTTAGATAGATCACTGCACATTTTTGTGGTAGAGACTGTTGGTGGCTCAGGATTAGGAAAACTTGTTCAAGGGAACAAAACTGGGAGTCTGGAAGAGTTATCTCAAGGTAGTTTAGGGCTATTCTGGCTCATTCAAGAGCCCAGAAACCTCAAGGACAAGTCTCGAAGTAATCCTGTACCTGGCTATAGTGACTAGAGTTTGCCTTTGAATATAGAGAGGGTACTGATTCTTCCAGGTTTTTTGCTTATACAAACTGCCATCACATCATGTGATATTCCAGGGGCAAGGGTAAAATTGTTCTAACTTAAAAAAATTAGGGCAAAATTTATATAATATAAAATTAAACATTTTAAAGGGTACAGTTTGGTGACACATACTGCATTCACAATGTTCTACAGTCACTACTTCCATCTAATCCCAAAACATTTTTATTACCTCCAAAGAAAATTCCATACCCATTATGCAGTCACTCTGGATTCCCCATACCCCTCTCCCTGGCAATCACCAATCTGTTTCCTATTTCTATGAATCTGCCTATTCTGAATATTCAATATAAATGGAATCATATAACATGTGACCTTTTGGGTCTGGCTTCTTTTATTTAACATAATGTTTTCAAGATTCATGCATATATAGTATATATCAGTACTTTATTCTTTTTTGTGACTGATATTCATATTTCATTGTATGTGTATGTAATAATTTGTTTATCCACTCATCCACATGTGGATATTTGGAGGGTTTCCATATTTTAGCTATTGAGAATAGTGCTGCTGTGAACATTTGGGTACAAGTTTTTGTTTGGTCTAGTACTACAAAGATTTGATTACTGCAGCTTGGTAGTAAGTTTTGAAATTGGGAAGCATGAGTCTTCCAACTTCATTCCCCTTCTTCCATTTGTATATATATTGACTGTTTGGAGTCCCTTGCAATTCTCTATGAATTTAAGGATCGGCCTTTCCAATTCTGCAAATAAGGTTCTTAGAATTTTCATAGGGATTGCATTAAATGTGTAAACAGCTTTAGGCAGTATTGCCATCTTAACAATATTAAATCTTACAATTCATGAATGTGGAATATCTTTCCATTATTTTGGTCCTTTTCAATTTCTTTCTGCAATGTTTTGTAGTTTATAACAGACAAACATTGTACCTCCCTGGTTAAATTTATTCCTAGGTATTTTATTCTTTTGAATAGTGATATAGTTTGGCTCTGTGTCCCCACTCAAATCTTGTGTTGAATTTTAATCCCCCAGTGTTGGAGGAGGAGCCTGGTGGGAGGTGATTGAATCATGGGGGTGGACTTCCCCCTTGCTGTTCTTGTGATAGTGAATGAGATCTCACGTGATCTGGTTGTTTGAAAGTGTGTAGAGCTTCTGCCTTCTCTCTCTCTCTCCTGCTGCCATGTGAAAACATGCTTGCTTCTCCTTCGCCCTTCTGCCATGATTGTAAGTTTCCTGAGGTCTCCCTAGCCATGCCTCCTGTACAGCTGGTGGAACTGTGAGTCAATTGAACCTCCTTTCTTTATAAATTACCCACTTTCAGGTCGTTCCTTATAGTAGTATGAGAATGAACTAATACAGATGGTACTATAAATGAAATTATTTTCTTAATTTTCTTTTTCAAATTGTTCATTGCTGGTGTGTAGAAACACAACTGAATTTTGTGTTGATCTTGGACTCTGCAACTGATGAATTGTCTTATTAGCTCTAGCAGCTTTTTTGGTGAATTTTGGGGGATTTGCTATATATAGGATCATGTTATCTTCAAATAGTTTTACTTCTTCTTTTCAAATTATTTTCTTGCCTAATATCTTTGGCTAGAACTTTCAGTACCCTGTTGAATAGCAGTGCTGAAAGTAGCCTACTTTGGTTTTTCATAATATTAGAAAGAAAGCTTGCTGCCTTTCATAACTGAGTATTGTATTAGTTCATTAGGGCTGTCATAATAAAATACCACAGACCAGGTGGCTTAAGCAACCAAAACTTATTTTCTCACAATTCTGGAGGTTGAAAATCCAAGATTAAGGTATCAGCAGGTTTGGTGTCTCTTGAGGTTCCTGTCCTTGGCTCACAGATGGCACCTTCTTACTGTCCTCACGTGGCATTTTCCCTGTGGGTATGCATCTCTGTTGTCTCTTCCTCTTCCTACACAAACACCAGTTCTATGAGATTAGGGCCCCACACTTACGGCCTCATTTTACCTTAATTGCCTCATTAAAGGCCCTATCTCGAATAGAGTAACACTCTAGAAAACTGGGGTTTAGGGCTTCCATATATGAATTTTGGAGGGACACAATTTAGTCTATAACAAGTATAATATTAGCTGTGGGATGTTTATTAATGTCCTTTATCATGTTGACAAAGTTCCCTTCCATTCTCAGGTTTGCTGAGTGATTTTATCGTTGAATTTTATCAAATGCAATTGTGCATCAATGGAAATAAGCATGTACTTTTCCCCCTTATTCTATTGATGTATTACAATATGGTATATTACATTGATTAATTTTGGTATTTTTGAACCCCATCTTGAATTTACAGAATAAATCTCACTTGGTCATGTTGTATAATCCTTTTAATATGCTGTTGAATTTGATTTACTATTATGTCCTTAGGAATTTTTCATCTATATTTATAAGAGATATTGGCCTGTAGTTTTGGATTTTTTTTCTTGTTCTTTGTCTGAGTTGGTATCAGGGTAATACTGAATAGAATTATTTATTACTGAATATATGACTGATTATATTACTTAATCTGGCCTCATCGAATAAGTTAAGAATGATTCCATTCTCTTCTTTTCGGAAGGACTTGAGACAGGTTCGTATTAATTCTTTAAATGTTTGGTGTAATTCACCAGTGAAACCATTTGTCTCTGGATTGTTTTTTTTGGTAGGATGTTTTTTTTATTATTATTGATTTGATCTTATTACTTGTTATCTTTAGATTTTCTATTTCTTCTTGAGTCAGTTTTGGTAATTTTGTTCCTCTAGAAATTTTCCCACTTCATTTAGGTTATCTGATTGTCATACAAATTTTACTCATATACCCTTAAAATAGTCTTTATTTCTGCCAGCAGCCTTAATTTATGAAGTGAATTATATTGAAATCCACTGTGTGCAATGACTGCATATAGAATAACATGTTATACTGATATATTGGAAATCCTACCTCAGAACGGGAGTGCCTGATAATCAAGAGCTTACGCATTTTTTGCTTAGCCTCTGTTTCCTGGGACATTTAAGTAAAGTGTTTCCATGGAGGAAAACAATATTTCTCTTCATCTCAGATGCATGAAAGACTGAACCCCAGGATATCATGAAGAATGAGATGAAATAATAAAGTGGAAATAATGATAATGTCTGCTGTCGATGGAGCTTTTAGTATATTCTAGGCAGCACATTAAATACTTTATTTAATCCTTATTACGATTCTCAGGTGGTACAACTTTTATACCACATTTACAAATGCAGACCAGAAAATTGAGCCTAAAGAGAGTTTAGAAAGAAGAGCTTAAAAAGTTTTAGGGAGAAAAACAAAACTTTTCCAAGGTCACAGATTAAGGTGCTGAGGTAAGCCTTGAACCCAGGTCTTTCTGTCACCAAGGTCTATCTTTCCTTCCAAGTGATTACACTGAAGCAAAAGAAATGAGTCATAGTAGTTTCCCACAGTTTCTGAGGAATTTGACATTGATTTTACATAGAAAGAGTAAGTTTCTCAATGTTCTCAATGACTAGGTTTGATGGTGTATACATTTGAATTATGATTATTTCCTGCCTACAAAAAGAGCAAAGTCACAGGATTTTAAGGTTATGGACATGCTTGAGACACTCTGGAAAGAATCAAAACATTTTATAGCCTAATAGCTTAGTTATTACCAGGTTAAAAAATGGTTTATGAAGTTCTAAAAATTTCAGTGTAACACAAAAGCACATGAGGTAAAAGTGTAAAAACAAATCTACCATACTTCAGTCTTTAATGACCTAATAAGGTTTTTATTATTCCAAAGAGGATTTGCTTAGCCTAATAAATCCAATAATCTATTTAAAAGGCTCTTTAATTTTCCCCTTACACCTAAGCAATAAAATAATCTCTATCTAAAAATAAATATGTTAAAATGAGATAACAGCATTTTAAAAAAGAAACTAAAAAAGGTTCATCATGTTCATAAGTCTCAATGGTCTTTCTGTAGACATTTACAAAATAATTTGTTATTTTTGGTGTAAGCGTGGAAATTTTTTAAGTCTTGGAACTGAGAATTCTGCTAGCTAGCACACACTTAATTTTACAAGCGAGGAAGAAAGGATGATTGCAATTAAAAAATCCAGGACCATTACAATTTGTAACGTTTAGTGCTTGATTTTAAGTCATTGCCATCTCATTAAAATGTTAAATTTGTGATGCACACCTGAAATGATAATGGAATAACTAAAACAGTATTATAATTTGACATTAAATCAAAAGCAAATAACCATAATGTGAAAAAATATGCACGAGAAAACACAAAAGAAAAAAAGTCACTGTATAACTTTAGGCTTTGTAATTTAGCACTTAATGAAACTTCTCTCGTAGAACAGATGAAAGACAATTAGATTTGTATAAAATATATAAAACTCCTGTTCTTTTTCTTCAAATTGTTCTGAATCTAATTAGAAGATGAGACAAATTGCTCTAGGCAGTTATTGATGAAGATGGAACTTTGTTCTGTCAACTGAATGCGTGGGAGTAAAATCCTGATTTCTGAGACATAATTATAGAAATTTCTTTTATGTAAATCATTCTCCACAGGAATCATAGAACAAAGATGATGGTAACTAGGTAGAAGGAAGTAGAATTTTTCCTAGAAATTCTTCATGCTTTCTCCATTCTTATGGTTACTGAGACTACACGGATGTTCTCAGAACATAGCTAATCATAGTTAAAACAGTGATTCTGAACTCAGATTTTCTGGTTTGGTGCCTGTCCTTGCTACTGAGGTGTGATCTTGGGTACATCCCTTAACCTCTTTCTTTCTCTGTTGTTTCATCTGTAAAGGCGACAATAATATCTACTACATAGAGTTGTTGAGGGGATTGAATGAGTTATGTTAACTTTTTAGAACATCACCCACTGCTTCTGGTAAGCACCCAGAAATGTTAGCTGTCATATTATTTTTGTCTAAGCTACCTCAATGATCTTATATTAAGACTCCCTGGTGCCAGTCTTATCCCTCATCCATCCATCAGCTGTAATTGACTATGGTAATCTTTCTATAGAAGAGTAACGGCCAGGTGACCTCTCTGATGGACATTTAAATCTTTCCATTTTATTTTTACTTTTGCTACTTCAAATATTTCTGAACAAGCATGCTGTGTATGTCATCTTGAGCACACGCTGAGAGTTTTATCCAGGCTATACACACCTAAAAGTAAATCATTGACTCATAAAATATGTACATCTTCCTGGCACTCCCTGTTGTCTGCTTAATTTTTCTTCACAGCATTTATCTTCATCTTACGTTTTTCACACATTCATATCTCTTTTACATGTTCATATTTTTCATGTATAATATTTTACATATTTACCTTATTTATTTTTCCTCAATGCAATGTGCACTTCAGGGGCAACGACCTTTTGTCTGTTTTGTTCAGTGCAAGGCATGATGCATGGTGGCAAATCTGATAGCCTCATGCAGCCTGGATAGAAAAGACAGATTTTACTGGGAAAATATAAAAGCCCAGCATCAGCAAGAGGAAGCGTACAACCCCCAGTTCTCTCACCCCTTCACAGAAAGGCATTCAAGACCCTGCTCTATACACCGCGGCACTACGCTCCAGAGGACTGACCTTGGTTCCTTGTCATACTGCCTCTTTTTCTTAAAGTTGTTGTACCATTTTACCTTGTAGGAGAGTTCCAGTTGCTCCATATTCTTGCTAATACTTGTTATAGTCAGTCCTTTTAATTTTAGACATTCTAATAGGTATCTAGTGGTCAGTCGTATCTCATAGTTTTCATTTGCATTTTTAAAAATAATTAATGATGTTGAGCACGTTTTTATCTGAATATCCTCTATGGTGAGATGTTTGGTCATTTGACATTGTCTTTTAAGTGCAAGCCCAGGAACTGTTTTGTATATGTACATTAGTCAACGGTCAGGGCTACGGCATGAGCAGCCTCAGTACAGGGAAATGTCCGATAGCACCAGGCAGTCTTATGGGAAGAGGCCTTCAGGCTGAAGAGGGAGGGAGGCCTTAGTCTATATTTCCTATGGAAAGTTGAGTTCACTGGTTGAGTTCAGGGGCAGCCTCTCCCACTAAGGGAGTGGAATGGAAACCACTCTCCCCTCACTTTAGGGAGACAAAGCCCCAAATTCTGTGGGGTTTATTGCCAGACAACCTGAGATTCTTAGGGTAATTCAGCAGGCAATCCTACTTGTCTCTCCTCAAGTATAATGTAAAAAGTTAATACCTTACAATTCTATCAGCTCACATTTTAGGAGGTCAAGAGGAAGATTTAAATTATAATAACAAGTATAACTATTTTCACCAATATATGTTCCCAATGTGACTAAGCCCTGAGCTAAGGTTTTAGGCGTATTATTCACTTAATCTTATAGAAACGATAGGAGATAAATATTATTAATCTCATACTACATGAAAGAAAACCGAGGCTGAAAGACATTAAAAACACTGATGTGATTTGGATCTGTGTCCCCGCCCAAATCTCATGTCAAATTGTAATCCCCAGTGTTGGAGGAGGGGCCTAATAGGAGGCAATTACATCATGGGGTGGACTTCGCACTTGCTGTTCTCGTGATAATGAATGAGTTCTCATGAGATCTGGTTGTTTAAAAGTGTGTCGAGCTTCCTTTTCACTGCCTTCCTCCTTCTCTGGCCATGTAAGACGTGCCTTCACCTTCTGTCATGTTTGAAAGTTTCCTGAGGCCTCTTCAACAATGCTTTCTGTACAATCTGTGGAACCATGAGCCAATTAAGCTTCTTTTCTTTATGAATTACCCAGTCTCAGATATTTCTTTATAGCAGAGTGAGAACAGACTCATACATAATTTAAGATGTCACAGCAGCTTTCCGGTACAATTTTAAATTAATATTTGAACCCAGGTTTGTCTCCCTTCAAAGTCCATGGCATTTCTAGAATGATACCACACTGTTCTACCTCAATGCACCACAGAATAGACAGTTTGGGAAGAAGTTATTTGAAGATAACAAAGGTTAGAGAGAGAGAGAGTAAATGAAAGGGGAGCTAGATAGTAGAAAGATGTCTGACTTAGTCCAATCAAATGACTTGTCAATTTAGATTTTACTCCTGTGGCATTGTGGAAAGACATCAATAAGTAAAATATCAAATTTTAAAATATTATGACACCATATTTTTCATGTTTTCAGTTGGTACATCTCAGGCTAGGGCAGAGTTATTAATATTGTTTTGGATTTTTATATAACCTGGACCACTGTGACCTTTCAGATTTAAACAAGATATTCTATGGAAGCCCAAAAAGCTCCCTGAGGTTTAATAGAAAAATGAGAGACATGTATTTTCATGTTTATCGTTGCTCATCTTTACTCCTAATCTTGATTTTTCTTGATGTTCCAACACACACACACACACACACCCACACACACACCAAAACTTACAATCACAGCGTACATTCTAGTTCTTTAAATATTGTTTTCAACTTTCTAACTCCTGAGGTTTCCTATTCCTTCTATATAGATTGAATAGTTTGTAGTTATTTTACTGGCTATCCCCTTTTTATTTCTTCCTTTCTCCTCCCTCATGCTTCTCTTGGAAGCAAAAACAAATTTCTTTCATTTCTTCATGCAGAATAAATTAGCAAGCAGTCACTATTGGCTTCCTGGGCCCTGACTAACATTCATGCCTTCAGGATCTCATCTTCTATTGTAAGTAGCTTTTTAGGATTTTTTTAAAAGACTGTCCTACTTATATTAGCTATCTAGTATCCCCAAAACTAGCAGCTTAAAACAATAAGCACTTATTAACTGACATTTTCTGTGGGCAGGAATTCAGTGCAGTGTAGCAGAGTAGTCTGGTTCAGATAGGTCATGAGGCTGCCCACAGATGGTATCTAAGGCTATGCTCATCCAATAGCTTGGTGGGGGCTGAACTATTCACTTTCAAGATGGTGCCCTCATGTAGCCATTTTCAGAAGCCCTCACTTCTTTGTTGGCTTTGGAATGAGATTTCAGTTCTTCCAATGGAAATATCTACATAGGGTTGAGTGAGTGTTCTCACAGAATGACAACTGATTGCTCCCTTGTGTGTAATACAGAAAAACCAAGGAGGAAGCCATAGTGCCCTCTAGGTCTTACTCTTGGATGCTTCACACCATTATTTCTGCTATATTCTACTTATTAGAAGCAAGTCTCTATATAGCCCAGTCTCAAAAGGAAGGAAATTGACTTCCACTGCTTAAAGAAGTATCAAAGAATTTGTAAATGTATTTTAATATAATCACACTTAAAATAAATTTTCATGCTAAGATGCGTTTTTCATCTCATTACATAGAAACGGTTTTTTTTTTTTTTACAACTGAGTATAAACACTTATAGCAATAGCTATCAATGTAAATACTGAATTGAATAGATAATTTGCTTTGGTCGAAAGTGGGGTTCATTTTGCTGTAGGTGACATTCAATAAATATTGCGTAGACTCTTTGCAAAGACTTTGCTTTATGCATTCTTTAGAGAGTTTTGTCAGGGCAGCAAACATTTCACACTAAATACCAACAATGTTGAGTGATAAGCAAATGTCTAGTGTAGTAACCATAGGTCATGTTGTATGTGGCAATGATGTTTTTCTAATTTTGCTTATTTGTTTAGTATTTGTTTTGATTTTTAATCCTCTCTTGGATGTTGACAAAGCTTCTTGTGTTGGAAACAAATGTTCAAGACAACTTTCAAAATTCTTTAATGATTTCATTTATCAACTCCTGATTTTGCTTTAAGGTAAAAAATAAAATTAGGGTATGTGTTCAGTTTAGTTAAAAAAATCAAAGACAACTATTTCAATAGTTGGACTTTGCACTTGCTGTTCTCGTGATAATGAATGAGTTCTCATGAGATCTGGTTGTTTAAAAGTGTGTCGAGCTTCCCTTTCACTGCCTTCCTCCTTCTCTGGCCATGTAAGACGTGCCAGGGAAGATGTGACAATCATCATCCCTTTATTTTCCAGAAGAATATATATTAC
The DNA here is from genome assembly GCF_006542625.1 of Nomascus leucogenys. NCBI lineage: Eukaryota > Metazoa > Chordata > Mammalia > Primates > Hylobatidae > Nomascus > Nomascus leucogenys. Next base: position 3,052,887 of record NC_044396.1, read on the forward strand.
TAAATGAATTGAAAAGTGAATAAAAACCAGTCTACTAATTAGTTGTTTTGCTATTATTAAGCCCCCAAAATATTAACTTGACTGTTTCTGTCTTTTAAGTGAATTAACTCAATGTTTTGACATGAAATATAAAACATTTTCTCTCTTAGCCCTCTGGGATGAAATTACATCTAAAAGAACTGGATTTCTCAAATCTAGTTCCATTATTGGTATATAGGAATGCTTGTGATTTTTGCACATTTATTTTGTATCCTGAGACTTTGCTGAAGTTGCTTATCAGCTTAAGGAGATTTTGGGCTGAGACAATGGAGTTTTCTAAATATACAATCATGTCATCTACAAACAGAGACAATTTGACTTCCTCTCTTCCTATTTGAATACTCTTTCTTTCTCTTGCCTGATTTCCCTGACCAGAACTTCCAATATTATGTTGAATAGGAGTGGTGAGAGAGGGCATCCTTGTTTTGTGCCGGTTTTCAAAGGGAATGCTTCCAGCTTTTGCCCATTCAGTATGATATTGGCTGTGGGTTTGTCATAAGTAGCTCTTATTATTTTGAGACACATTCCATAGTACCTAGTTTATTGAGAGTTTTTAGCATGAAGGGGTGTAGAATTTTACCAAAAGCCTTTTCTGCATCTATTGAGATAATCATGTGGTTTTTGTCATTGGTTCTGTTTATGTGATGGATTACATATATTATTTGCGTATGTTGAACCAGTCTTGTATCCCCGGATGAAGCCGACTTGATCGTGGTGGATAAGCTTTTTGATGTGCTGCTGGATTCGGTTTGTCAGTATTTTATTGAGGATTTTCACATCGATGTTCATCAGGGATATTGGCCTAAAATTTTCTCTTTTTTGTTGTGTCTCTGCCAGGTTTTGGTATGAGGATGATGCTGGCCTCATAAAATGAGTTAGGGAGGATTCCCTCTTTTTCTATTGTTTGGAATAGTTTCAGAAGGAATGGTACCAGCTCTTCTTTGTACCTCTGGTAGAATTGGGCTGTGAATCCATCTGGCCCTGGGCTTTTTTTGGTTGGTATTAATTACTGCCTCACTTTCAGAACTTGTTATTGGTTTATTCAGGGATTCGAGTTCTTCCTGGTTTAGACTTGAGAGGGTGTATGTCTCTAGGAATTTATCCATTTCTTCTAGATTTTTATAGTATTCTCTGATAGTAGTTTGTATTTCTCTGGGATCAGTGGTGATATCCCCTTTATCATTTTTTTTGTGTGTCTATTTGATTCTTCTCTCTTGTCTTCTTTATTATTCAGGCTAGCCATCTATCTATTTTGTTAATCTTTTCAAAAATCCTGCTCTTTTTTGAAGGGTTTTTGATGTCTCTGTCTCCTTCAGTTCTCCTCTGATCTTAGTTATTTCTTGTCTCTGGTAGCTTTTGAATTTGTTTGCTCTTGCTTCTCTTGTTCTTTTAATTGTGATACTAGGGTTTCGATTTTAGATCTTTCCTGCTTTCTCCTGTGGGCATTTAGTGCTATAAATTTCCCTCTAAACACTGCTTTGAGTGTGTCTCAGAGTTTCTGGTACATTGTGTCTTTGTTCTCATTGATTTTAAAGAATTTGTTTATTTCTGCCTTAATTTTGTTATTTACCCAGTAGTTATTTAGGAGCAGGTTGTTCAGTTTCCATGTAGTTGTGCAGTTTTGAGTGAGTTTTTTAATCCTGAGTTCTAATTTGATTGCACTAAGCCTATCTGAAAGTGAGGCCACATATCCATGTGTCCACTTCCACGGTACTGTGTTGTCACTGTGTAACAGATCTATGAATAATGCTGTAAGCTAATCTTGCTGAGAAATCTCGGGGCCTTAAGTGATGATTAACTTTCCTATGGCCAGATGATGAGCACAGTCAGAATTAAACTCCAGAATTTCTGACTCATCTTTGCTGATGAGAATTTTCACTTTGCCTGTTCATGTTGGAAAAGTCTCTCCTGCGTGACTAATAAAGGCTGTGAGGAATGCAATATTCTTCTGTGGATGGCTTCTATCAGGGGGCTTTGTCAGCCTTCTTGGGGTTGTGGGATTCAGAAAGAGCCACAGAACAGCTGCATAATCCTCTTAAGCATCACAGGAGAGACTCCCTTATAATACTAAGCCGTGATATTTAACTCATCAGTAATAACCGTTGGGCTTCAGAATACACTTACATTGTTTAACCAACATGATTTCAAGGAGTCTCAGAAAAGCATAATTACTAAGTTCTAATCTTCCAAACATATCTCTGCAGGTTGGGCTGTAGATGTCAACATAATAGCCTTTTCATATTCTGGGAATGTGTATGTGTGTGTGCTTGGGTGTATGAATTTCAATAGTCAATTTATATTTTCAAGTTTATTTATATCTTTTTTTTCTGATGACAGAGAAAACTATTGCTGTGGGAATGTCAAGGAAAATAAGAATTCCGAATAACTAAAAGGAAAAAAAAAACAAACCAGAAGACTCTTAAACAGCTCAGGTGAAGGAGCCCCTTACCTGCTGGAGCTACGTGTGTGTGGTGTGATGGTTAAGAGTGTGGCCTCCAAGGTTATAGTGCTGATCTGGATCCCTGGCTGTGTTACCTGGACAAGTCACTGTATCTTTCTATTCCTCATTGGCAAATAGTGATACAGTAGTACAAAATCTACGTGAAATTCTTAAAGCAGAGTCCGGCACACCATATATTCTAAATAAGTGTTATCTATTGTTATTACATAGGAAAACAGCAGAAAAGTCGCTATTTAATAGCTACTTTAATTGTTGACCTTTTTAAATTTCTCAAACTTTGAAAGAGTTCAGCTTAGATTATGCAGCCAGGACTTTTGGGAACATTTCCTGCAGCGTGACGTGACTTCAGGGATGCAAATGAGGGCTGTGTAATGATGGCTTATCTTCCTAGCATCGACCTTGAAAGAAAAACTAATGGGTGGCAAAGTTTTACTTGTTAAAAAAGTTATTGAAAACAACCTGGACAAGATTTAAATACACATGTTTTTATTTCTAAAGTTTTGTATCTAAGGTTGGCGCTATCTTTTGAAGCAGTTGCATCCTTTATATTGGCACCTATCCTTACCAATCCATTTATGTATTTTAGTTGCTGTTTTGAAAACACACAATGAAAGGAGCCAGAGGCTGAAGCAGAGAGACAATTAGTAGATGAGATTGTGACAGCTGGGGCCAAGGTAGCTGCAGATGGGCCATGAGAAAAGGCCAAATTCTGAACATGTGGTATTTGAGGTTAGATATAATGAGATGTGATGATGGATCCACTGTGTATGTGAGTATAAGACAGAAGTCAAGATAACTGATTTGGGTCTGAGAAGTTGGGAGAAAGGAGTTGCCTTTAACTGAGACAAGGAAGACTACAAGATAAAATGGTGTTTGTTGGAATGTGTGGAGCACAATTTAGGATATTTTACATTTGAGACATTTTTTGGACATCAAATTGGAGATGTCAGGTAGTCTGATCAGATAAAATACAGGATGATCAGTAAAGTTAAAATTTCGTATTTAAAAATTGTTTAATGTAAGTCTATCCTAGATATATAATGGTACATACTTATACTAAAAATTACTCATTGGTTGTCCAAAATTCCCATTTTACTAGGTATCTTGTATTTTTATTTGTTAAATCTGGCAACTTTATCAGCTAGGCTGTAGGATAATGGGATGGGGTTGCAGGCTGGAGCCATCAACGTAAAGATGATCTTTACAGTGAGGAGACTGGGTGAGAGCATCACGGGAGTGAGAATGGACAGCAATATAAAGTGATCTAAGGATTGAGTCCTGGGATTCAATTAAGAGGTTAGATAATGAGGAGAAACAGTAAAGGATACTAAGAAGGAGAGGATGGGAAGTTAGAGGAAAATCATGTGTGTGTGCCATCCCGAAAGCCAAGTGGAGAAGGGGTTTCAAGTGGAAGCCATCAATGGCGTCCAATGCTGAAACTAGGTGACAGATAATGAAGATGAGAACTAAGAAGGGATCTGTCAAAGAAGATATCCAGAATGGTTTTGACAAAAGAATTTTTGGTAGATGAATGAGGGATCCTCACCCAGAATATGTTCCAAATTCTTTTAGAAATAGCGAGTTGAGAAAATTCTTACAAGGGGTTTTATAAAGTGAAGACAAGGAATATAGTGTCAGCTAGAGATGAAAATAAGGTTAAAAGACAATTTTTTAAATAAAATACATGGGAGAAATAACAATGTTTGTATGCTGCTCAGTATAATTCAAAGAGAGAGAAAACTTAATGATGCAGGACACAGAGGGGATAAATGCTGGAGAAATGTCCCTGGAGGAAATGGAATTTTGAGAGCAAATGAAGGGATTGACCTTGGATAGGGATATGGAGAGGTCATCCATAATAACTGGTGATGATGTGAAGTTGATGGTACAGGAACAAGGAGGTGAGTAGAAGTGGTGGTGGTATTTAACGGAAGTTCTCTTTTGATCACTTTTGTTTTCCCAGTGAAGGAGGAAGCAAGGTAGCACTTTGCTGAGAGTGAGGATTAAGGAGGAAGTGGAAGAGACTCAAGCCCCTTTATTTCTTATCTGGCTCTCATCATTTTTGCAGTTTCATCTTTTCTGAATTTGTTTATTCCTCTGTTATAAAACATATGACTTTCTATCGTCTTTCCATCTTATTTGATGGTGCATGTGTTCTATTTCCCCTTAATTTGTAAGTTCTCTGAAGGCAGAGTTCATACAAGTTCGGGTGTGAATTCTCATGCCTTAATTATAGTAGACGATGAAGACTCATTAAGACAATCAAGTCTTTAAAAAATGAAATGCACAATAATCCCCAGAAACTCTTTTAAGATTTTAAAATCCTCATACGCTTGAAGATCCACTGTATATATTGAAAATTCAAATAAGTAAATCAATTATTGTATTCAGTAGTTATGAAAGTATGGATTATAGAAAACTGTACAAAATGTTAGCAATATGTACTGAACAAACCACTTCAGTGTGCATAGAATTGTTAAATAGCATACACATATCAATTATGGTTCAAAGTAAAAAGACAGATTCTTGGAATACAGCCTTATAAATTCCAAACTAAGCAGTGTATTCTACACAGAACTTCAAATACAATTTACTAATAAGGATTTTTTTTAAAGTTGCCAATTATGTTCTTCCAAAATATTAACCAGGTGAAATTATGTAGATATTTCAAAAGGATAAGAAAGTATAAATAGTTATTCTCAAGAATTCAACATACATTAGTGGCTAAAAGTGTTGATATGCTAACATATTTACAAACAAAATAATAGATTATTATATTTGGTGAAAAGATTAGGCATTAACTTCAAAAGTCTGTATAATTATGGCTCTGGTTTACTTTAGAGTATACGTTTAAGCCCACACTATGCAAATTGAAAAGATATTATATTGAGTGTTTATGTAATTGTGTATTTCCTCTAAAATTATAGTGAAAATATCTATAATTAAATAAATGCTCTCTTCTGTTACTGAAAAGTCTTATAATCTTTTTGCCTCTGTAAGCAAAGGCCTATTTTAACATCCTTATGAAGTTTAGCTACTGATGCTAATGCCACACATTTTTTACTATATTTTAGAGGGAAGAAATACTAATTAACTCTGCAAAATGAATTACCACATGAATACATGAATCTTCAATAATTAATCATAATACCAATGTTAGCAATAATACCAATCCAATATTACAAATAAGCTAATGGTCTTTTTAAATTTACATACTGTGCCTTTAGTGCTAAAACTGTTTCAGATATTTCCAAACATAAAATGAATCCTTAATTATTTTATAATCAAATGACCTATCTTCCATTTGCTCATATAGTCCCAATAATCTCAAAGAAGCAACTACATCTGGATCTATTTTCACACTATTTGATGTAACTATTTTCAAAAGAAAAGCCAGCTCAATAAAATAATTAATCAATTTAAAATCTAAGTTTATTATAAACAGCTGACTTGCAAACATGTGACTGCTAAGAACCATCAGCCCTGTTCATTTTATTCCTTTTAGCTTCATTTTACTTGTAAATGCGTTCTTTTCCTTTCTGGAAAAGAATTTTTCCTTATTATTACCATTTTTTAAATCAGGAAAAATTAACTTTATTCATTTTTGCTATTATATTAGCCTGAAACTTCACATCTTAATATACATGGCATATATTATTTTTAAATTTCCAACATCTGTAATATACCCACTAACTATGCCTCCTTGGGGACCTGCCATTGTTCAGTGGCTGCTTCCTTTCTTCCCTCACTATAGAAGTGAGAGCTGCTCCACTTTCTTTGATGGAGACTATTTAACTGAAGCTGTGTATTGTTTCTGCTTCCCATGACTAAGACAGAACTAGAGAATATTAGAGCTGGAGTGGACTTCAGAATCCATCCTGTCCACCCATCTTGCCTTATGCCTGAGGAATGAGATCCAGAGACAGAATATAGCCTGACATACATAGCTCAGTAGTGAGAGAACCAGGACACGATTTCAAATCATTTTCCTCACAACTGTATGTTCACATTTTTATGTGCTTCAGTTAAAATTTACTTTCCCATTTCCCTTCTGCATGAATTGCCCAAGGTCATTCTTCTTTAGCTCTCCACAAAAGATTTTATGCTCGAGTAGCATAGCATCTATTTCCTTTGGATCATATCCATGCCTATGGATGTGGCTTACATCATTTAAGAGGTTGTTAAAACTACATATTTCTGGGCCACCACCCCAAATCTGCTGAAGCCTCATGAAAATAAAAGCACAAAATGTTAGCACATGGTGACATTGCAATGGCAACCTGGTGTAGGGGAAGAAAACCACATAGAGAATGAGGAAAAGTGAATTCTTATCCGGTTTTCACCACAAACTAAATATGACACCTGGGCAAGTGGCTTAACCAACCTGGACGACAGTGGAGAATATGCTGGAGTGTATGTTCTGGGAAGGAATTTGTTGGAGAATATGTTGTTAGTATCCTCACTATAGTCTCTGATTCTTTCATCCTCTTATGAAAATACATTTTGCAGTTAGTTAATTATGTTGTATTCCCTATTCTAATTACTTTAAGTTTCCTAAGCATCCCATGGCCTCTTGAATATAAAGGAATGATTTTATATGTCTCTCAGGCCATCTTTCAGGATCTTTAAGGTTAAAACAGTTAATGTGATTTGAATTTTCACTGTGTACCAGATGATTATATAGCTAAAACCTCAACAATTCTGTAAGGTAGTTTGAGAAAATCTCCTTTTTAAACAAAAGGGCAATCTCATCCAATCAAATAGGTTGCACAAACAAACTGCTTACCTAATGTTCCCCTTCTATCCAAATCTTGTTCAGAGACGTAGGATCTCAACGTCTTTTTGACAGGAAATAGAAGTGCTAGAGCATGGAAACCTGCAGACACCTGCAAGAAGTGGACTTCCTGGCATTATAACCATTCTCTGGAGTGGTTGCAAGAAACGATTGAAGAGAACTGTAATCCGATCCACTGGCCAAAGTTAAGAGTATATGTCACTGTACATTCTTTTTGGAAAGATAAATTGCCCAATGTCAGAATTTAAATCGATTTTTTATATGCTACCCCATAATAGTAAGTTTTTGTTAAGTAAGTTACTAAATATCTTTTTAAACAACATACAGAGTTTGCTCATCTTTTACTAGGCATTGAAAACATGACAAATGATATATCAAGTTTAAGGAAATCATCAGAAACACAGATACTATTTTTGTGTAAAGATTGCTGTTAATTATAATATCAACAATGAAAACAATAGCAATCCAATTAGCACAATTCTGGCATGACAAGGACCCTAAAGATACCTGGAATATTACAAAGAATATATAGTGACATTGGAAAACAAGTTATAATATTATCTGTATCTCAGTTGCCAATTGTCCATAAGTATGAGCCTGAATTTTTAAATGTATATACATAGAAAAAACAAATACATTAAAAAATGCTAACAACTGTTATCTCTAAATTTTAGATAATTTAAAATTTCTTTCTCTTCACCTTTCTAAATATTCACAATTACTTAGAATGAATAGGAAGTATTTCATAATCAGAAAGACGTGTGTTCATTTAAAGAATCTCTTCAAGGAATGGGAAACTTATGAGAAAGTAACTGGGAATTCAGTTAGCAGTAGTTGGGATCCTAGGAGGATATATTGAAGAAAATCAGCGATTAATGGCAGCACCAATTAGTGATAATGGCAATCCATTAGTTTGAATAAAACTAAGGAGGAGACATGTCCTTCCACATTAGGGATGTGATAGGAGCTTCCACACTGTCTTGTGGCAGGAAGCAGAGAAGGGAGGACGATGACATTCTTTTTTGGGGGGAAAGGAGAGAGGATCTTTCACTGGAATCTGTTTCAAAGGATTTGGAGGTGGGCACAATAAGCTTGAGACTGATTTGGATCCTGGTGTTGGCATTTTTAGCAAGGCTAACCTGGAGCATGTGGCTCAGCCCAGACCTCGGCTTTCTCATGCACCCCTCATCCTTTCCAACTGCAGTGATTTCTGGTCTCAAATCCTTGATGCCCGAGAGTGGCTTTCTGTCAAAGTGAAATATGGAGCCATAAACTGGAATTGTACATCTCCCTCTCAAAATATGTGACCAACAAATGGGATTAAAACTATGTTGGCAAATGTGGGTTATAATGATTTTACCTATTGGGAGCTATTCATCTGTATGTTGTTTTTATCATTTCAAATGTTATTTGTGGAAGGAGAATGTGATTATTTGCCAAAATCTACATTATGTCATCTGCCCTGTTCTATAAACAGATTACACATACCATATAGACATAAGCATAGGCTGTGGTTAGCTAATTATGTTTAATGCAAATGCTCACATATGTACAATTCATTTTAAAGGGATTAGTTATAAGTGCCATATTTTAGTTACAAGGAGTTTTGGAAATACCTCATCGTAGCAGGGCACCAGAGCCACTTACACTTCTTTTTTTATTTTAAATGAACACAAACCATATGGAATATGATATAGAAATCTAATTTTTGGAAAAATACCCACTAAGTACATAATACACTGTGAGATAATTTGGCAAAAGTGCTAATCTATATTACAAATAGGATTTGTCCAGCTGTACTTGTTGCCAAAAGAAAGCATTTTTATTTAAAATCTAGTATTACAAACTGTTTCCAAACACATTCATTTGATTAATAAAGCTAAACAGTGAAGCACAGCATTGGCCCTCACAGCAAATAATTCAGATTAAAATTTCAGTATAAAAGACTTTTGTTTCTTAGAGAAAGTTAAAATAATCCCACCATGCTCAACGGATGCAGCATTTCTGTTGTTCACACAAATTTCTGATCACCGTGGCAGACATTTCTGCTTACTTACTCAATGTCTACTTCCCATTCAATTTTTGTAATATAACCTGATTTTCAGTGAGGCTGTACGTAGCCAGCTGCAAACTGCATTTCCTAACCTCCTTTGCAGGTAGAAGTGGCCATGTGATCATTCTGGCCAATGAAACAAAAGTGGAAGTTTCTGGGAGAGACTTCAAGGAAAACTGTTAAAAACAGACTCGATTCCATTGGTAAACAACTTTTGTTCTTCTACTTCTTTCTACTTAATATGCTGGTTTTAGAGAATCCAACTTGTGACCATAAGGCAACAGCCATGCATATGAGTGCTGCACCATGGACCTCTGAACAGAAAGTTGGAAGGAGTCTGCCTGCACCACTGATGGTATTACAGAGTCCCCAGTACCAGTTCTAAGCAGCTTAGCTCTGAGCTCCTTGTTTCACAAAACTAATACAATTGATTCAGTGCATTCCTTAATGATAAAAGTACAAATTATGATTATTAGCTGAAGTTACTGTTTGTAGTCAAAGTCTCTTAAAAATGGTCTATTTCTCTGCCTGTGTTTGTACCAGCACCATGCTGGTTAGGTTACTGTAGCCTTGTAGTACAGTTTGAAGTCAGGAAAAGTGATGCCTCCAGTTTTATTCTTTTTGCTTAGGTTGCCTTGACTATTTGGGCTTTTTTTTGGTTTCATATTAATTTTAAAATGGTTTTTTTTCTAGTTCCGTGAAAGATGTCATTGGTAGTTTGATAGAAATAGCACTGAATCTGTAAATTGCTTTGAGCAGTATGGCCATTTTAATGATACTGATTCTTCCTATCCATGAGCATTGAATGTTTTTTCATTTGTTTGTCTATTCTCTGATTTCTTTGAGCAGTGTTTTGTAATTCTCATTGTAGGGATCTTTCACTTCTCCCCTGGTTAGCTGTTTTCTTAGGTTTTTTATTCTTTTTGTGACAATTGTGAATGGGATTGCCTTTGTAGATTTGGCTCTTGGTTTGGCTGTTGTTGGTGTATAGGAATGTTAATGATTTTTGTTCATTGATTTTGTATCCTGCAACTTTGCTGAAGTTGTTTATCAGCTGGAGATCAATGGAACAGAATAGAAAGCCCAGAAATAAGGTCACACATCTATGACCACCTAATCTTCAACAAAGCTGACAAAAATGAGCAATGGGTAAATAACTCCCTATTCAATACGTGATGCTGAGATAACTGGCTAGTCATATGCAGAAGATTGAAGCTAGACTCCTTTCTTAAACCATACACAAAAATCAACCCAAGATGGATTAAAGATTTAAATATAAAACCCGAAATTATAAAAACCCTGGAAGACAACCTAGGCAATACCATCCTGGATATGGGAACAAACGAAGTTTCAGGACAAAGACACCAAAAGCAATCACAACAAAAGCCAAAATTGACATGTGAGATCTAATTAAACATAAGAACTCTGCACAGCAAATGAAACTATCAACAGAGTAAACACACAATATTTAGAATGGGAGAAAATTTTTGCAAAGTATGCACCTGACAAAGTATCTATGAGGAACTTAAACAAATTTAGAAGAGAAAAACAAACAACCCCATTAAAAAGTAGGCAAAGAACATGGACACTTCTCAAAAGAAAACATACATGCAGCTAACTAGAATATGAAAAAAGAGTTCAATATCACGATCATTAGAGAAATGCAAATAAAAACTACATCTCACACCTGTCAGAATGATTATTAAAAAGTCAAAAAATAACAGATGCTGGTGAGGTTGTGGAGGAATAAAAACACACACTGTTGGTGGGAGTGTAATTTAGCTTAACCATATGGAAAGCAGTATGGCAATTCCTCAGAGAACTAAACGCAGAACTATCATTTGACTCAGCAATTCCATTACTTGGTATATACCCAGAGGAATATAAATCATTCTACCATAAAGACACATGATGCGAATGTTCATTGCAGCACTATTCGCAATAGCAAAGACATGGAATCAACCTAAATGCCTATCAATGACAGGTCAGATGAGGAAAATGTGGTACATATACACTTTGGAATACTATGCAGTCATAAAAAGACACATGATCATGTCTTTTGTAGGAACATGGATGGAACTAGAGGCTATCCTTAGCAAACTAATGCAGGAACAGAAAACTAAATACCACATTTTCTCACTTATAAGTGGGAGCTAAATGATAAGAACACATGGACACACAGAGGAGGAACAACAGATGCTGGGGCCTACTTGAGGATGGAGGGTGAGAGAAGGGAGAGGAGCAGAAAAGATAACACTTGGGTACTGGGCTTAATACCTGGGTGATGAAACAATATGTAAAGCAACGCTTGTACGGGTGGATCACCAGGTCAGGAGTTCAAGACCAGCCTGGCCAAGATGGTGAAAACCCGTCCCCACTAAAAATACAAAAAAAATTAGCCAGGTATGGTGGTGGGCACCTGTCATCCCAGCTAACCAGGAGGCTGAGGCAGAGAATTGCTTGAACCTGGGAGGCGGAGGTTGCAGAGAGCTGTGATCATGCCACTGCACTCCAGCCTGGGCGATAGAGCAAGACTCTGTCTCCAAAAAATAAAAAAATAGAAAACCAATGCCTGTAATCCCAGCCCTTGGGAGGCTGAAGGGGGTGAAACAGCTGAGGTCAGGAATTTGAGACCAGCCTGGCCAACATGGTAAAACCCTGTCTTTTCTAAAATTACAAAAAATTAGCCAGGTGTGGTGGCACGCACCTATAATCCCAGCTACTTGGGATTGGGAGGCCAAGGCAGGAGAATTGCTTGAACCTAGGAGGCAGAGGTTGCAGTGAGCCAAGATCATGTCACTGCACTCCAGCCTGGGTGACCGAATGAGAATCCATCTCAAGAAAAAGAAGAAAAAATTGCGTTTCCCAGTGAAACTTTTTTTGATGAATAAAACAGTGTTTGAGTGACTCAGAAGAGTAAATAGCTTCTCCTTCATACACTTCGTGCATTGCTTCTTTGGTTATCTGGGAAGGCTTTTTACTTCTGAAGAATGTTTTTTAATATTATAGAGTTATACTCTTCTTTATAAGCCATGGTTTCTTAATATAAACGTCTTTGGATGATCTTCATGTGTTCTAAGGTTGTATATTTGCTCCAGTATTGTATAAGCAATTTTAATGCCAACAACTGGTGTTTACCATGAGAGTGTGGATGAATGTTCTTGTTTAAAGAAAAGAAGATCTCAGTGGTAACCAAAGTCACATATTCCATTCTATAAACAAAAGTGTCTTATAAATATTTCCATTGAAATCCAGTTCTAATATAGAGCTTATTGAACCTAAAACATCTGAATTATCATATCTGATTCATGACTTAGTTATGAAAGCCCAGAAGGTTAATGAAGTATCAAAATTATGTATATATATGTTTTGTTTTGTTTTATTTTGTTAAGATGGAGTCTCTGTCTGTTGCCCAAACTTCCCAGATTCAAGTGATTCTCCTGCTTCAGCCTCCTGAGTAGCTGGGACTACAGGTGTGTGCCTCCACGCCCAGCCAATTTTTGTATTTTTAGTAGAGACAGGGTTTTCCCATGCTGGCCAGGCTGATCTTGAACTTCTGACCTCAGGTTGATTCGCCTGCCTTGGCCTCCCAAAGTACTGGGATTACAGGCATGAGCCCCTGCGCCGAGCCCATACATGGTTTTAATTTAAGTACACTTTGTTCAGTACTTCCTTGGAGAAGTTAATAGATACTACAAAATGAAGATAATGGCCTTTATCCTACCCTATCATAACTATTACATGTTATATAACTTCTTTCAGATTAAGGTAGACAGGAGGTTTACAAACTAAATAAATTCTGAATATCTGTATAATAATGGTTTTCTTCTCTTTTCTGGAAATACATATTGGTTGATTTTTCAATTAACTCATAATGTTTCCTCTAATTTTTTTTTTTTTTATACTTTAGGTTTTAGGGTACATGTGCACAATGTGCAGGTTTGTTACATATGTATCCATGTGCCATGTTGATTTCCCGCACCCATTAACTCGTCATTTAGCATTAGGTATATCTCCTAATGCTCTCCCTCCCCCCTCCCCCCACCCCACAACAGTCCCCAGAGTGTGATGTTCCCCTTCCTGTGTCCATGTGTTCTCATTGTTCAATTCCCACCTATGAGTGAGAACATGCGGTGTTTGGTTTTTTGTCCTTGCGATAGTTTACTGAGAATGATGTTTTCCAGTTTCATCCATGTCCCTACAAAGGACATGAACTCATCATTTTTTATGGCCGCATAGTATTCCATGGTGTATATGTGCCACATTTTCTTAATCCAGTCTATCGTTGTTGGACATTTGGGTTGGTTCCAAATTCCAAGTCTTTGCTATTGTGAATAGTGCTGCAATAAACATACGTGTGCATGTGTCTTTATAGCAGCATGATTTATAGTCCTTTGGGTATATACCCAGTAATGGGATGGCTGGGTCAAATGGTATTTCTAGTTCTAGATCCCTGAGGAATTGCCACACTGACTTCCACAATGGTTGAACTAGTTTACAGTCCCACCAACAGTGTAAAAGTGTTCCTATTTCTCCACATCCTCTCCAGCACCTGTTGTTTCCTGACTTTTTAATGATGGCCATTCTAACTGGTGTGAGATGGTATCTCACTGTGGTTTTGATTTGCATTTCCAAAAAACACATGAAGAAATGCTCATCATCACTGGCCATCAGAGAAATGCAAATCTAATTTTAATATTTTTTTTAAACTGAGAGTGTCATTTACAGCAACATGAATGGAACTGGAGGCTACTATGTTAAGTGAAAGTGCTAAGTGAAGCCAGATACAGAAAGACAAACGTTGCATGTTCTTACTCATATGAAGGAACTAAAAAAGTTAATCTCATGGAGATAGAGAATAGAGTAATAATAGATTCTGGCAGCTGGGAAGGGTGTGCCTGTGTGTGGGAGGGGTTTGTTAATGGGTACAAACATACAGTTAGTGAGAAGGAATATGTTCTAATGTTCAGTAGCAGAGTAGCATGATCATAGTTAACAGCATATTGTATATTTCAAAGTTGCTAGAAGAGAGGACTTGAAATGTTCCCAATACATCCCAAATACCCTAACTTGATCATTATACAGTGTATACATATAACAAAATATACGCATACTCCACTAATGTGTACAAATACTAGTATCAATAAAAAACTGCTTTGTCCACCATATTTAATCTCCTAATAATTTGTGCAATTGTTTATTACCATCATCTTTATTGAACATTTTTTATATAATTGGATAGTCCTGGTAAGTGATAAGAGTGGTAGCCATACAACCAAAAGGAGGAATTTAGGTATGCATCCCTTATTTCTCATCAACATTTTGTTGTAGGACTTTCTCCTTAGTTAGCTGAAAGCCAGGTTCTTGTCACACGGCCATGAGAGATTAGGCTCACAGACACTTTGAAGGGTGAGAAAAATGGAATTTATTGGGCAAAAACGAAAAAAAGGGAAACGGGGACTCTCAGCAGGGCAAGAGTACTGCTAGGATAGGCTTCCCAGCTAGCAGGATAGGCTTCCCAGCTAGCAGATTGAATTCCAGGTTCCACCCTGGAACAGGAGAGGCCAGGCTTCTCCCTCCACGCAAATGGCACAAACTTCTTGAAGCTCCAACCCAGTGCACACTCCTCCCAATGCACAGGCCAGTTGGAGTTTTGCTGGGGACTCCTTTACACTTTGCTGTCTCAATTTCATTCTTCAGGGTTCTTTTTATCTACTAAGGGCACTATGGTGAGCAATTTTTAAATGCCACATATAAATGTGCTAGGTTAGTGGTGGGAGTGGAGAGGGTGTTTGGAATTACCAAACAGACACGGAAAGCATTAACCTTTAAAAGCTTTTATTTATGTATAATATCTTCTATAATCAATACACTCCACCTGAATCACTTAAAATATATTCTATTACCATTTTTATGCTGTTTCCTAGAACTTGGCTAGAATAGTAATTTTATATTTGAGTGGGATATAAATGCTAAATGTTTTGAAATAAAGCCTTACAACCTGAGTATTAAAAATATGTAGGAATAATTATGAGTCTGACATCCCTAGGAACAAAATATACTTAAATCAATATGCAAATTGTCTCTTTATAATAATCTGCATAATGAAGAACATTATAATTTTTCTTATTTTCACACAGCCGTTAACAAACCATCTGTATGCCTAATATTGATGCTGTCTTTCCCTAGTGTACTGGACAATCTAAGACAGGGAAATAATGATAAGATTTGGTTTGAAGAGTGAGGTAAGATTTAACATCATCAGACAGAGAAATCATACATATAACTTTGAGTTAAATACCACACTTGCTTGTGGATCGTTGAGCATCAATTCTTCAAAACAGTGTCTGCTCATTTAATGAGAATTCATATTCTCTCATGAAAGTTCTCGATCTTGGTTATAGGTTTCCTCTCTTATGAACTTTTTAATCTTATTTTAAAACAACTTTACTGAGGCTTATTTTATATACAGTTACTTGCCCCATAGTGACATTTCAGTCAAGGATGGACCTCACATTCGAAGATAGTCCCATAAGATTATACTGCATTTTTAGTATACCTTTCCTGTTGTTTAGCTGTTTTTTCTGTGTTTTGGTACACAAACACTACTGTGTTACTATTGCCTACAGTATTCAGTAGTACAGTAACATGCTGTGCAGGTTTGTAGCCTAAGAGCAATAAGCTATGCCATACAGCCTAGGTGTGTGTGTAGTAGGCTGACCATCTAGGTTTGTGTAAGTACACTCTATGTTGTTGGCACAGTCACTAAATTGCGTACTGATGCATTTCTCAGAATCCATACCCTTCATTAAACAAGGTACAACAAATGCACCCATTTTAAGTGTACAGTTCAGTGAGTTTTTACATATGTATGGACCCATGTAACCACCCCCGCAATCATATAATAAAATGTCTCCATCATGCCAAAATGTTTTCTCCTGCTTCTTTGCAGTCTTGTCCCAGGCAACTGCTGATCTTAAAGGCAATCAGACAGACACTCTTTTGTGTCTTTGTCTTTTTTTCCCTTTAGTATGATTTTGAGATTCATCCACATTGTTCCCTGTATCTGTGGTTTGTTCCTTTTAACTAAGCAGTATCACATTATATGAATAAACCATCATTTCTTTATTAATTCACCTGTTGATGGACATTTTGATTATTCCCAGTTTTTGGCAATTATGAATAAAGCTGCTATGAACATTCATATACAAATTCTTATGTGGGTGTGTGTTTCAGTTTACCTTGGTTAAATACCTAGGAGGGAAATTGTTGAATCACATGGTAGGTATGTGTTTAACTGTAAAACAAAACATAATGAAAACAGCAAATTGTTTTCTAAAATGGTTGTAGCATTTTGTTCCCACTGGCAATATGAGGGCATTCCAGTTCCTCCATATCTTAACCAACTTTTGGTACCATTAGACTTCTTAATTTTAGCCATTCTGACAGTTTATAGCAAGCTTGTCCAACCCGCGACCCAGGATGCATTTGAATGCAGCCCAACACAAATTCATAAACTTTCTTAAAATATCGTGAGATTTCTTTGCAAATTTTTTTAGCTCATCAGCTATCGTTAGTGTTAGTGTATTTTATGTGTGGCCCAAAACAATTCTTCTTCTTCCAATGTGGCCCAAGAAGGCAAAAAATTAAACACCCCTGGTGTGTAGTAAGATATCATTGTAGTTTTAATTTGAATTTCCTTGATGGCTACAGATGTTGAACATCTTTTATGTCATTATTGGCCATTTTATATCTTCTTTTGTGAAGTGTCCGTCTTTCCTGGACACAGGTCTTTTAACAAATTTATATATATCAAAAGTATTTCCTTATACTTAGTGGTTTGACTTTAACAGTTTTCTTTAAAGGTCATATATTTTTAGTGGTTTCCAAAGTCTAATTTTATATATATGTTTTTTTTATTTCATGGCTTGTGCTTCTTCTGTCAAAATATTTGGCTGTGCAATGGACAAAAACAATTTTTCCTATGTTTGCTTCCAAAAGTTGTACAGATTTGCACATACATACAAGTCTATACTTAATTTTGAATTAATTTTCATGAATGATGTGGAGTAAGAGTCAATGAAAAAGTTTTGGCTATTCATTTCCAAAATGCTTTTTTTTTCCCATCCCTATCTCTTTTTTCTCTTTCTGAGACTCCAGTTATACATCTGTTACAATGCTTGATATCTTTTCATAGGTCACAGACACTCTGTTCATTTTTGTTTCTTTAGGTTTTCTTTTACCTAACTTTCAGTTTGAATAGAGTTTGAATATTTTTTTTTTTTTTTTTTTCTTTTTGAGACAGGGCTTCTCTCTGTTGCCCAGGCAGGAGTGCAGTGGTGTGATCTTGGCTCATTGCAGCCTCAGTCTCCTGAGGCTCAGGTGATCCTCCCACCTCAGCCTCCCAAGTAGCTGGGACCACAGGCATGCAACACCACGCCTCGCTAATTTTTGTATTTCTAGGAGAAATGGGGTTTCACCATGTTGCCCAGGCTGGTCTAGAACTCCTGGCCTCAAGTGATTTGCCCACTTTGGCCTCCCAAAGTGCTGAGATTACAGGTGTGAGCCACTTATTGGTTTGTTTTCAAGTTCATAGTTCTTTTCTTCCACAGCTACTAATCTGCTTTAAGTCTGACAGTGATTTTTTTCATTTTATTGTATATTTTAGTCCTAGTAGTTCCATTTGTTTACTTTTTTGTCTTCTATTTCTGTTCTCAGTATGTTCATATTTTCCTTTAAATCCTTTGCCCTATTTTTGATTTTTAAATAGCTACTTTAAGGTTCTTTTTTCTAATTTCATCTTATTGATAAACAATTTTCTTATTGATAAATTTTCTCCTAGGTATAGACCATAAATTGATGCTTTTTTGCATAGTTAGCAATTTGTGAGTGGATGCTAGACACACCATATGTGATATTGTTGAGTACTTGCATTTTGTTTTGCAGTTTGTGAGTGAATGCTAGACACAGCATATGTTACATTGTTGAGCACTTGCATTTTGTTTTCTTCCTTTAGTGTTGAAGTTTATTTTGGCAAGCAGATACATTACTTCTACCTTTGCATAATATTTTTCACAATTGTTTAGAAATATTGTTAAGATGTGTCTAGAGTAGTCTTTCTGTAATCCTAGTTTAGCCTTACTACTAAGACATGACTTTCTGTGATCTCTACTGAATGTCCTCAATGTTCGGTGATACTTTTTACTGCCTGGTTAGAATTCAAACACCTCCCAACACTATTGACCTCTGGGAATTTTTTTCAGCTTAAAGCTCTCTGGTAGTTGTTCTTTTGCTGGCCTCATGAAATTTTACCCTAAGCATGCCTAAATTAGTATTTAACCAATGAATTAAAGATTCTGAAATTCTTTCTCTGTGTAGGTCAGACCTCCCAGTACTCTGCCCTGAAAATTCTAGCAGCCTCAGCCTCCCCAAATTTCATTCTCCTTTCATCAATTTATACCATCCTGCTCTATTTTGGGTTCTTTCCCTGAATCATAGTCTAAAAATTGCCTCCAAAACGAAAGCTTGACAATTTTATGACCTACCTCCTTAGCCACCATTTTTTCAGGGATCATAATTCTAACCTGTCTATTCTCCAATTCCTGAAAACAATTGTAAAATATATATATTCTGGTTCTTTTGCTATTTATAATTAGAGGACAAGTTCTGTATCAGCTGTTTCAGTTCAAAGAAGGCTCACTCTTATAGTTTTATGGTCATAGCCATTTATTTTTACTTAATAAATGAGGGTGGGTGCTTTATAAACACTCCTACTGTTTGCAGGCTTCTTTATTTTGCAACTTTATTTGATTAGGCATGTATCAGATAAAGTATTTTTATCACCATATGTTCCTTTCTTCTTAGTCTAGACCTATGACAATCCTCAGTTTTCTACAGTTCTCCCAGAAGCATGCATTGGTTTAGTTTAATGGTAGAACTCCTCTGTTAGGAGATGATATTCCTTTAGAGCAAATTTGTCCAGCCTGCAACCCACAGGACAACTTTGAATGAGGCCCAACACAAGTTTGCAAACTTTCTTAAAACATTATGAGACTCTTCTGCAATTTTTTAAGCTCATCAGCTATCATTAGTGTTAGTGTATTTTAAGTGTGGCCCAAGACAATTCTTCTTCTTCCAACATGGCCCAGGGAAGCCAAAAGATTGGACACCCTTGCTTTAGAGCTAACAAAGTCCTAACAAATTCGGGGAGAAAAAACAAAACTGTTACCTTAATGTAAAGAAAAAATACGCATAAAACTTTACACAATATACAAATAAAAGAACACTAATACAAGGGTTGAAGTTAGGATGTCAGCCTGGCAAAGTGGCACATGCCTGTAATCCTAGCACTTTGGGAGCCTCAGGTGAGAGGATCACTTGAGCCCAGGAGTTTGAGACCAGCCTGGGCAAACTGGTGAAACCCCATTTTTACAAAAAATACAAAAATTAGCTGTGCATGTTGTTGAGAGCCTGTAGTCCCAGCTACTCAGGAAGCTGAGGTGAGAGGATCACCTGAATCTGGGGAGGTAGAGGCTGCAGTGAGCCAAGATTGCAGCACTGCACTCTAGCCTGGGTGACAGACTGAGACCCTTTTCCCCAAAAAATAAATAAAATAAAATAAAGAAGAAGAAAAAGAAAAAAGGATAGGATGTCTGTTATGCTATTTCTAGAAACAACAAAAATGAGTGATTTTACATTTTTTATGAGTTTTAGAGTCATCTCAATCCAAATAGGGGTGTAAACCTACCGTGACTGTTCCCCTTCTCACTTGTTCTTCTTACCCTCAGCCCATTCTCTGTCTGCTGGATAGCCCTGTTGAACCTCAGAACCACTCTTATCATCCTTTCCTCTGCTCTACACGTCCAAGCCACTACAATGTCCCTCCTGTTTGTTCTCTGATTACTCTGGATTTTTCACTATTATTATACTTGTCAAATTGTGTAGCAAACAGCTGTTTATTGACCTGACTCCTCAACAGGACTGCAAACACTTAAAAGAAGGACTGGCCGGGTGTGGTGGCTCACGCCTGTAATCCCAACACTTTGGGAGGCCAAGGCGGGAGGATCACCTGAGGTCAGGAGTTTGAGACCAGCCTGGCCAACATGGTGAAACCCCATCCCTACTAAAAATACAAAAAATAGCCGGGCGTGGTGGCGTGTGCCTGTAATCCCAGCTACTCAGAGGCTGAGGCAGGAGAATCACTTGAACTGGGGAGGTGGAGGTTGCAGCAAGCCAAGATCGTGCTACTGCACTCCAGTCTGGGCAACAGAGTAAGACTCTGTCTCAAGACATAATATAGAATTTATCATGAAAATAGATTAAATTTTAGTTCTCATTTTAGCCAACAACAATATCTTTCTCATTTATAATTTGCCTATTTCAAGGCCCACAGATGATGGGTAAAAGAAAAATAAAATCATTTCTTTTCCTTTTACTCAACTGATATGTGAGTTAGTTACTGTACTAGATTGTAAGCAGGGTCAATTTTTATTTAATTCTGTCTTTCACAGATTGCTTATTATAAATGGCCAATAAATATTTGCTGAATAGATGGAAGAATAAAAACTGAACAAACAAAAAAGCTTAAATTGGTATTGTCTCTCAATATACCTAAGTAAAATTAAGTATAGAAAGAAATAAGATAAGAGTCAAAAATTATGAGATATAAACCCTTAAATATTTAAAAATGTGTATAATTTAGTTTCAGGTATAAAGAAATTTGTAATATAATTTTTCCTTGAGAAAGAAAAGCTGGATTTTGCAAGGCCTGTAAGAGGCTGTCAGTTACTACCTAAGGTAAAATCTTAAGAGTGGATTTCAATTATAACAGATTTCATGCATAATAATATTGGGAACTATATTTCACTTGTTACTCTGAATAGCAGATGTAAGCTTGGGATTTTTTTTCCTACTTATTAGTGTTAGATTCAGAATATTTAAAAAACTAAAAACTCTAATTTCTGAATTTCAAGGATTTTAAGACTTAAAATGTTCATAAGGGAAAGCACAGAGTATGGAACAGAGATCCCTTGCAGATTTTCACCACACACAAAAGAGAAAGCAGGCCTACAAGCAGAACCAAGTTAAGAGAGATTTTAAAAGATGTTTATTTAGAAGAATTTCTGGTATGACTAGTTTAATTTGAATAATATGAAAGATCCACAAATAAGATAATAGTTTAAAAATTTCAAAGAAAAATAAAATTGTTCAAATGCCTTTGACAATTAGAGGCCTATGCTTTGATATTCAAATGATTCTGTTGAGAAAAATAAAAAGATAAACTGTTAATAATTTAAAAATACAGAAAATATTACCTCCCAAGAAAATGGTGTAATAATATAATTAAATCATGAACTTTACTTCTCTAAAAAATTGATATTCACTGTGATCTAATATTTTATGCTTGATATCTAGAATATAGAACAGATGCAAATATTGAAAATGTTGTAGTTTTCTAACATCAAGTATAATTACTGAGACGTTTTCTCCATTACTAGCTATCACGAATCAAAGACAAAAATCCCTGGTTACTTTACTTATTAAAGCATGTAGTTCCTAAGTGCTCTTCTGATGAATAATGACAAGAATCCCAGTTTCACTCACTGAACCAACAGATATTAAAGCCACAAGAATCCAAATGTTCGTCTGTCAAAGCCCCTCATTTTAGAAATAAGAAAGTTAAAGTACTGAGAATAATCTCTCTGAAGTCACATCAATTGTTTTTGTTTTCTCTTCTCTATGTAATGGTGCAAATGTGACAGACTAGAGATTTTCCACTAATATATCTTCTAATGGCACCAGAGTTTTTCTTCAAAGTGGTCAGAGAAAACAGTAGTATATTCAAAGAGTTACTATTTCCCCACTAATGCCATATGTAATATTATCAAATATGTGTTACAAATTTACACAGTACAACATGTATACATTTGAGAAATTGGATAGTCTCATTTAGTTGCATCTAAAATACATTCAATTAATTACTATTAAGTGAATTTATGTAGGAAAATAATTCATAGATTGGTCATCAGATCTAAGAGGAAACATGATTATCACTGCTCTATGTGACTGATTTGAAATAAAACTTAGGTTAAAACTGCAAAGTAGGTTTCTAAAAACATGTATTCATGTATTTGAGAAAGGACAGGGACCTCTTTTTTCTCTACTCTTTTCTTCTCCATTGTCACTTCTTAAGTTTTTAGTATAAATCTCTATATAGAAAACTAAAAGTATAGTTTGTAATTTACTGACCAGGAAACAGAATGACAGAGGGAAGCATAAGACTTCTATGAAAGACATGGAACTGCCCTTGGTGTAGAATAGAAACAATTAGCTTGCATCTTTAGTCTAGCCGTTGAGAGTTCATTGTTGCATAATTATATTAAAAAGTTTTTATCCTGCATGTTCTATCTATTGGACAAATAATTCCAGCACTGGAAATAGGAGTCATCATTTGCTTGTGTAGCTGGGCAGATCACAGGCTGTGCTGAAGTGTTGTGTTCTCTCTCCAGCCTTGTACTACACAAAGCATCACTGCACATTTTTGAAAATCCATTAAGACTATGAAAGGCAAGCATACAAAATAATGTAATCCATGCTCCAATCTGATCTTACTGTAAAAGTCCACAGAATTGTTTATAGCATCCCAAACTCAGCTTTGTGTTTACTGGGGGAAATGTCTGCCTCATGAAGGCATTGTCCTGCCCTGTTTGCACACATTTTTAGGAAACAGTGAAATACAACATCCTTTTGCAAAGCTTGATAGGGAATCTCTGAGAGGAATAGAAGCTTTCACAGATACTGTCTGAATGAATTCATTTTGAACACTATCTCAGCTAGGCACATTTTCGTTGATATTTCCAAAATAAGTGTCATATTTCCAATTTTTACACCTACTCTTTTGAATGATAACTGGATCCCTACATTTAATTTTTCTTCTAGCATAAGAAGCAAGACAATGTATGGTAGCAATAACCATGTGCTTTTATTTTGTGGTGGGCAAGAGGAGGAAAGAAACAAGTGTTTATGGGTTTATTCTACAACTGTGCAGCACCAAAAGGAACAAAAAGTGTTTTGTTGGAAAAAAAATGCATTTTTAACCACATTAGCTTCAGTTCCTCTGAACAAAAATTACTTATTTTAACTAATTGAATTTTTTATTGCACAACTGCTGTATTTGAATGGCAACATTAATGAAGAACCAAATATGACATGTGTTACCATCTTTAGTTATTTTTTTCAGCCATTAAAGTAAAATCTAGCCCCCTTCAATAAATGTAACTTATGTTCAATTTTTGTAATTAAGAAAACTATTTATATTTTTGTTGTGTTACTTCACCATCTGACTGCATGTCTCTTTGCTGTAGAATGGCTTTGATAAACCCAATACCATATGTCCCATTGCTCATCAGTGCACCTCGGACGTGTCTTATGTTTAGAAATTCATGAATAATAACATTTGGGAAATGAAAAGACAGGGAAAAACTCTAAAGATTTGTATCTCAAGATTCTGTGTAGTCTGTACAACTTTATGCAGACAGCATACTATACGAAGCCTGCCAAATTTTTATTCTTTTAACATTTCCTGAGTATGATTTTTCTAGAAATGAGCAACTCCAAAAGTAATTGTATCAGGGACTGCAGACAGCTCTGTCCCCTGGGAAGGCCCAAGTAGAGAGTGCAGCATGAGAGTTTAGCTAAAAGATGACCAGTCCAGTGAATCAGGAATCCAAGAATTTAATATCCTGATCCTAATCCAGCAAGGGATGCACTAGATGTCTTTCCTCTAGTGATAAGTTTTAAAATTATCAATACTGTGCCTTGCAATTTGCAAATGCAAAATTGTGGAACCAACCCAAATGCCCATCAATCAAGTGAATAAAGAAACTGTGGTATATAGATATAGGATGGGATACTACCCAGTCATAAAAAGGAATGAATTAACAGCATTTGCAGCGACCTGGATGAGATTGGAGACTATTATTCTAAGTGAAATAACTGAGGAATGGAAAACCAAACATCGTATGTTCTCACTGATATGTGGGAGGTAAGCTACGTATATTCTTAAGAAAAATGAAAGCATATGTCTACACAAAAACCTATACATTAATATTTATACCATTATTATTCATAATAGCCAAAAAGTGGAAATAATCCAAATATCCATCAACTGATAAATTGACAAGCACAGTGAGACATAGCTATACAATGGAATATTATTAGGCAATAAAAAGGAATGAGATACTGATACATGCTACAAAAATCTTGAAAATGTTATGCTTAGTGAAAGAAGCCAGTCACAAAAGACCACATATTGTATGATTCCATTTATATAAAGCATCCAACAAAGGCAAACACATAAGGACAGAAAGCAGATTAGTTTAATATAGTAACCTAAAGTGGAATATTATGCAGTAATCCCAGCACTTCGGGAGGCTGAGGCAGGCAGATCACTTGAACCCAGAAGTTTGAAACCAGCCTTGGCAATATGGCAAGACCCTGTCTCTACAAAAAATCATCTGGGTAGGATGACATGCCCCTGTAATCCCAGCTACTTGGGAGGCTGAAGTGAGTGAATCACCTGAGCCTGGGAGATAGAGGCTGCAGTGAGCTGTATGTTGGCGTCACTGCACTCCAGCCTGGGTGACAAAGTGAGATCTGTCTAAAAAATTTTTTTTAAAATATTTGTTTTGAGGGCAATTAAAAGACATAGGAAAATGCTCAGAAAACATTTAGGGAGAAAAAAATAGGGTATATCTTTTTTGGAAGGAAAAACGTATTAGAAGGGAAGCCATGTTTTTAAAATATAATAGAGATATCTAAAAGTATGCTTTTACAATTTTTCATAAATTGTATTATATTTAAACTAAATGCCATTTTAATGTTCTAACATTTTTCTGAGGCAACAACTTTTATTGTGAAGCATTTCAGAATAAAATGTAGTCTCTCAAATAAAATCACTCAATCTTTTGAATAACACACAACTTAAAATTTTTTTGATAAGTCTGAAATGCAATGAGTGAATGTCATTTTCTTCCTCTGAATTGAGAAATAGTATATATGAAATATTACTTTTATTGAAAAACTCCAGAAATATGATTATGTCCTATGAAATCAGAACTGTATTTTGATTGATCACCTACAAATTGCCAGAGACTGCTAGACATGGCAAATATATAGGACAGAATCACTACCCTCAAGGATTAATAGGAAAAGAACACACACAAATAAGTAACTGTCAGTGTATGTGAATGGTGAAATTTTAAACCTGTACAGCTCCAGAGGTTGTGAGAGGGAGGGCAAAACCACCTTCGGGAGGCGTGAAGTGAATTGTCAGTGACTGCTTCTTATGGGAGATGATGTTTCAGCAGGGTATTGAAAAATAAGTAATAATTATAAAATTCAAATGAAGCCTATTAGCGCTGTGGGGTACGTGATGTCAGGCAAAGGGAACAACTTGAACCAAAGCAGTAAGATTTGACATCATTCTATGGTCTTGGGCCAACATGTAGTTCAGGACTGTTGTAGAGAAAAGACCAATGGAAAAAAATTTAATATGAAATTTAACAGAAGGACAAGACTTTGGAAAATAATGGATTGCATACATATTAGGATTCAGTTTGACTAAAGGTGTCAGAAATTCAGAATAATATTGGCTCATAGAAGACAGCAGTTTATTTCTCCCACCCATGTTATTGCTTGAGGAAGCCGGTCTATGATAGGTTTGGAAGCTCGGTGATGCTAATAAATTCAGGTTCTCTTTTGCGTGCTACTCCACCATTTTTTGTATCTCACCTCAGAAGTTCAAAGAGCTGTTCTAGCCCTAACCCTCATATCTACAATTCAGTTATTAGGAAAGAGAAAAGGATGAAGAAAGACGTGCTACCTCTCTGTTAGTCTGTTCTGGTTGCTACATAAAATATCATAAACTGGGTAGCTTGTAAATAACGAACATTTATTTCTCTTAGTTCTGGAGGCTAGGAAGTCCAAAATCAAGGTATCCGTATATTGCAGTATCTGGTGAGGCCTGCTTCCTTGTTTATAGACAGCCATCTTCTTGCTGTGTGTGTCTTCACGTGGTAGAAAGTAAAAAAGCTCTCTGAGGTCTCTTTTACAGGTCCTGAATCCCATTCATGAGGGCTCTGCCTACCAAATCACTTGCCAACGCCCAACCTCATAATATCCTCATATTGGGTCTTAGGATTTTAACATAAGAACTTTAGGGGGACACAGACATTTAATCTATAGCAGTGTCTTTTAAGGACACTTAGCAGAAGTGCTACATGGCACTCTTGCTTACATGCTATTGACCAGAACTGAGGAATATATTCACAATGAGCTAAAGGGAAGCTGGGAATTTAACCTTCAGTGTGATAAGCTATGTGTCTTCTAAAGATGGCAGCAAGCAAGTGGTCCTATTATGAAAGAAAAAGGGAGAATGGGTATTAGAGTTCAACTAGCAGTCCCTGGCAGGCCGTCCTAGGAGTCTTATAATAAATCTCATAAGGCATAAAGAACCACTGCAGGCTTTAAGAGGGGGTAACCTGGCCAGCATGATAAAACCCCATCTCTACTGAAGATGCAAAAATTAGCTGAGTGTGGTGGTGGGCACCTGTAATCCCAGCTACTCAGGAGGCTGAGGCAGGGAGAATCACTTGAACTCGGGAAGCGGAGGTTTCAGTGAGCCGAGATTGTGCCACTGCCCTCCAGTTTGGATGACAAAGCGAGACTCTGTCTCAAAAAAAAGGGGGGGGTAGGTGCGGCAGGAGTAGAACAATCAGATTTATCGAGGTGCAAAGGATGGATTAGAGAGTGGCAAGTAGGGGGAAAACTGGTTAAGAGGCTATTGCAGTAACCCATACAAGAAATGAAACAATGGCAGTGGGTATAGAGAAAGGAGCATAGGTTCCCAACATAATTAGAGGATAGAATTAAAAGATCTTGATGACTTGTTGTGAAAGGGTAAGGGAAAGAGAGGAAGAGGAGATGATTCCAGAAAATATAGCAACATTCTACAAGATAAGAAAGAATTCAGAAGTGGACTTCGCAGAATGGATCAAAAAAGCATCTCAACTGTGCAGAAGTAGGCTTTACACTTAGAGATTATTACAATGACATAATCTTTATATACCAGATGTTTTCAGATATAAGGAAATAAAAAGTACTAACATAACTATCAGTAAGAATTTATTGGCTTCTATTTAATTCACACATATGCACCAAGCTCTGTGCTAAATTCTCCTAAATTTTTTGCTTCTGTAATTACCCTAATTTTACAAATGAGAAAAAAATGATCCAGAGAAAATTTATTTAACCTGCCTGAGGTCAAATCAACTAGTAAGAGACAGACCTGTGATTTAAACCTGGATGTGTCTACACTCTTAAAAACTCCATCACCCAGCCTACACAATGCTTCTGAGGTGACTCTTTCTAAAATAGAAAGAAAAAGGTATACTAATGATCTTTGACAATATGACAACACAATTAGTATGTTGTATATGAAAAACAGGAAAAAAAGATGAGTCATTCATAAAGTAGTCCTCTCTATGCACTACATGACATCACTATAGAAAAACAGTAAAATACCTGGAAACCAAAGATGGGGAGTAAAAAAGTCAACCCTCCGAACATTGATCTACAGCACCCTGGTGTCAAACCAGGCCTCCTCCCTTCAGCTCTCAGTTTTCAGGGCCAGTTATGGAGGTAAAATCATTAGTTATGTTTTTTTTTTAATTGCTTATTCAGTATTTTTAATTGAATATTGACAAATTATAATTGCATATATTTATGGGGCATGAAATGATGTTATAGCATATATATAAAATGTGAAATGTTTGAATTAAGCTAATTGACTTAGTTATGTTCTTAATCATTCAACAAGGAAGTACAACTTATGTCCATTAAAAATGCACACACACACACACACACACACACACACAAACCCAAAAAACTAAGTATATGCAAATAATCCCAATAAGGCAAAAAAAATTATGTTTTCCCTCAACTTACCTCTCAGCCCATATTGTATCTATCTTAGGCTGATACCAAAAAGTCCTTCCCCTCTGCTCTCCCGCTGTAAGGAACATGGCTGTGCTTTGGTCAAGGAATAGGCTGAGGCAGACATCCAGGCCAGAGTGACTCAGCGAGTTTGGAACGCAGGTGCATAATTCCATGTCTAATGTAAACACAGCTATGTAGCCATAACATGGGAAGGCCATCCCTTGTCCCTAAGCCACTATTGTCTGTAAAAGGTATAATTGCCCTGTTGACTGTAGAGGCATGCTTGCACCCAGAGAAGGAGAGAGAGAGTCAGAGCTGTCCATCTTTGCAGATGCAAAGTAAGAGCCAGGACACAGCTCAGCTTACTCATGGCCAGAGAGGGAAAGAGTTAAGCTGCTGACCCTGAAGGCAAGGGAGAGCTGGCCATGCAACTGTGTGGAAGCCAGTGGATTAAGCAGCCGAGACAGGGCAGACAGGGTGAGAAAGCAGTTGATGAGAGCAGCTGCTGAATAAAATCATCTTTCACCTGCCTATGGCCCCCCGAATGTTCTTTCTGCTCATCCACCCACTTCCTTCAGACCTCAACATGGCAATTGGCGTAGTCGTGAACCTGACACCCACCATCTGCCATTTTCTTTTTCTTCCCCAAAAGTTCTGCCTATCTTTCTACTGCTTAACCTTCCCTAGGAGTCCTCTTTGCTTCCTCCTTCTTTAGGTCTCCTGCTCAGGCTGTCAGTTAATTAAGTCCAACCAGCTTTTGCCTGAGGCAACTTGTGGGAGAGTAGGCCGTAGGAAAGCAGCAGGATGAGGGAGAGAAGTGTGGCTTTTGATCTCATATGTGTGGGATGAAAATATGCTGACCCTCCAGGTCCCTCATCAGAATGAAGCACAGCAAATCTTTCTCTTGCTGACATTTACCTCCTGTGCTGTATCTGTCTCTTTTCTCCCTCTAACCACAGCTGGATTCTCTTAACCTGAGACCCAAGTTGTGGTGGGTATGACATCTCCAAACTACCACATTAAATGCTGGAGAAATCTCAGGCAGTAGATGTGTCCCAGATAGAATATGACCTTCCCTGCTTTGTGCATTAGAAAACCAACCAGGAAATTCAATTTTAGGGATGCTTCCTTCCAGCAGTCACTTAGGAAGTTCATTGACATATGCATGAGTGTCTGGCCAGTTAACACTGGGATGAGGCAGCATGAACTAAATTTTCCTTATAATCTGGAAGAATGTATCATGGCCTCCACACTTGAGAAATTATCAGAGGCATATTTGCTGATTAGTGTTATGTAATAATCATTCCACCCTATATTTAAAACTTCCTTGTATTTCAAACTTTCTTTAAGTTCTCTTGCCTAGAATGCAATATTCCAAAAATAGGTAGCTTGTCCTGAGCTTTCTGGACACTATGCAAGTCTGGAATTTATAGCAGTAAACTAGATTACCTCATGCTAAATGATAAAATCATTTCCAAACTCAGATTTTTTAAAATTCTTTGTTAAATAATTTTTTTTTCTGCTTAATCTATAATAACCATTCTTGAATCTAGACACATATAATTTGTATCTACAAATTGATAATAATAAAACACAAACTTTTATTGAGTAGTTTCAGGCATTGTGCTAACCAATTAAAAAATATATTCTAAACCTCACAATACTTTAAGTAAGTAATGAGTAATATTCCCGTTCTACAACTGAATAAATAGAAGCTTAAAGAGTTGGAGATACAACTTGAGATTATATTGCTATTGACTATCTAGCCCAGAGCCTAAACTCTAAGCACTGTATCTTACTATTTCCCTGGTGTCTAATTAAGTGAATGCCTAGGATATGTCCTACTGACTCTATGGACTAGTACTTGCATATTATAGACAGCATTTATATTAGCAACTGCTTCTTGAAAATTCTAAAATGTTTACAAATGCAGTCTTATTTCCTATAATTTCTTGGTCTTTTAAAAATGTCTACTTTTTTTTTTCTGCCTAAAATGTAAAAATAGTCTCCCCTACACAAAGAATCTTGCAAAATGTTATCTAAGAAATACTTAAAATAAAGGCCATGATACCTCAGAGCATACATCAAAGTGCCCTTGTCAAGAGAACTTAAGTCTTTAGATAACAAAATGATGGCAAGCTCGGCACCAGAAGTTTCAGAATGTGGCAGGAGAAACAGAGATGCTATTGTGGTTTTAGAGCCCTCTCCTCCAAAAAACATTAGATGTAAATCATTTTTCTGAATAGAATCCCTTTAATTATTTTTGGTCTTTTCTTTTAAACATGGAGAAACTGTATCACCCTAAAATACCCCAGTAGAAATAGGATAAGAAGTCATTATCAATTCTTCCTAGTGGACATACAAGAGTGAATTTACTTCTTGACATTTTTTCATTTGTTTAAAGGAGAATGCACCTTCAGCTCCAGAAGTGTTGTGTCCATAGACATTAAAAAGTGAAGAGTGCAGGGTTTTCAGTGAAATATGGTAATTTGTTGGCGTTGCAAAATTACTTTGGATGTACGCTTCTAAATCTCTCTGGCAAGCATAAGGAAACCAAAAATACAAAATTATGACATCAAATTATATCAGAACTCTGAAAAGTGTTTTTTACAAACGTAGTGAAATATTTTGAGAAAATGACTTCAAACTTTGTGATTATGCCCTATTTATCCAAGCTGATGAGGCTCTTCATAAAGTAGAACGGCAAGTTAAATGATTAAGAGTCACAAAATTTTGTCTCATATATAGAGAATTTAAGGGAACATCGATGTGCATTTTAGAATAGAAGTGCACTCTTTGAACTTGATAAAATAATATGAAATGAAAAAAAATCTCTGGAGTGGAGGCAAAATTTTACCTCTACCCCTGAAGAGTCTCCAGCTGGGCCTGAGAATTCAATTGACATAAGATAGGTTAACAGGAGAAAAGCATGCCGATTTTTACGTGCACATGGAAGCTCCCATAGGAAAATCAAGACCCAAAGAAGTGGCTAAATGCAGCATTAATATACTAGGTTGGGCAAAGAGAGGCAATTGTAAAAATAATAATGATAATAATAATTAAAATCTATCGGAGTCTGCAGGAAAATAAGAGGTTGTTGTGGTTTTTTGTGGTTGTTGTTTGTTTTTTACCAAAGTCTGTTTGTGTGGATTTCTCTTGGCCTCAACTCCCCCTCTCTGATCATAAGAATGTTTCTTTTCTCCTGGAATGAGGAGGAATTCTTTCCCATGAGTGTTTCGTCTCCTGTCTTTCTCTTGCACTTGCTGTTTTTCAAGTGCTTTTAGCTCAAAATAATCCTTATGCCAAGTGATGTATTTTCGGATAGCACAGTCGGCCATTCTTCATCTTTCAATTACAACCTTTAGGGAATGAAAAACTATATAAACATTCATTATTTTGATTAAGAACTTTCACCAGAGATTTACTGTTGATCACATAATGTGGTGGAAAAAAGGTAACTAAAACATAACTTCCAACTGAAAGTCAGGAGGTCTCAGTTTTTATCCCCGTTCTGAAACACAACTTACTTCTGGGTGCCTCGGGGTTTTTTGTTTTGTTTTTTTGTTTTTGTTGTTGTTGTTTTACTTTTCAAGTAAAAAAAGTCACACTTTATAATCTCTAAGATTCTTCTGAACCCTGTGATTCTGTATACCTTAAAATATCCTCACGCCTGTAATCCTAGCACTTTGGAAGGCCGAGGTGGGTGGATCACTTGGTCAGGAGATCAAGACCATCCCAGCTAACACGGTGAAACCCCGTCTCTACTAAAAATACAAAAAATTAGCCGGGCGTGGTGGTGGGCGCCTGTAGTCCCAGCTACTCAGGAGGCTGAGGCAGGAGAATGGCATGAACCCAGGAGGCGGAGCTTGCAGTGAGCAAGATCGCACCACTGCACTCCAGCCTGGGTGACAGAGCAAGACTCCGTCTCAAAAAAAAAAAAACATCTGCTCAGCTCTTTTCTCAAGGACTCCTCACTGCAGTATATTCCTTTTTTGTTTTTCATTTTTAATTTTATTATTATTATACTTTAAGTTTTAGGGTACATGTGTACAACATGCAGGTTTGTTACATATGTATACATGTGCCATGTTGGTGTGCTGCACCCATTAACTCATCATTTAACATTAGGTATATCTCCTAATGCTATCCCTCCCCCCTCTCCCAACCCCACAACAGGCCCCAGTGTATGATGTTCCCCTTCCTGTGTCCATGTGTTCTCATTGTTCAACTCCCACCTATGAGTGAGAACATGCAGTGTTTGGTTTTTTGTCCTTGTGATAGTTGGCTGAGAATGATGGTTTCCAGCTTCATCCATGTCCCTACAAAGGACATGAACTCATCATTTTTTATGGCCACATAGTATTCCATGGTGTATATGTGCCACATTTTCTTAATCCAGTCTATCATTGTTGGACATTTGGGTTGGTTCCAAGTCTTTGCTATTGCGAATAGTGCCGCAATAAACATACGTGTTCATGTGTCTTTATAGCAGCATGATTTATAATCCTTTGGGTATATACCCAGTAATGGGATGGCTGGGTCAAATGGTATTTCCAGTTCTAGATCCCTGAGCAATTGCCACACTGACTTCCACAATGGTTGAACTAGTTTACAGTCCCACCAACAATGTAAAAGTGTTCCTATTTCTCCACATCCTCTCCAGCACCTGTTGCTTCCTGACTTTTTAATGATCGCAATTCTAACTGGTGTGAGATGGTATCTCATTGTGGTTTTGATTTGCATTTCTCTGATGGCCAGTGATGATGAGCATTTTTTCATATGTTTTTTGGCTGCATAAATGTCTTCTTTTGAGAAGTGTCTGTTCAGCAGTATATTCCTTAGGTATTACTTTATATCTATCAAGAATTCATCCACAAATACTACATATTAAACCCCAAACAATTTCTCTTAATTTTTTAAAAATAAAAACTGCTTGGTGGGCATGGTGGCTCACACCTGTAATCCCAAAACTTTGGGAGGCCAAGGTGGGAGATTCACTTGAGTCCAGGAGTTCAAGACCATCCTGTGCAACATGGTGAGACCTCTGTATCCAAAAAAAATACAAAAATTATCCAGGTGTGGTGGTGCGTGCTCGTAGTCCCAGTTACTCAGGAGGCCGAGGTGGGAGGATCGCTTGAGCACGGGGGATAGAGATTGTAGTGAACCAAGATTGCACCACTGTACTCTGCCTGGATGACAGAGCAAAACTCTGTCTCAAAAAAAAAAAAAAATGAAAAAAAATTTAAAAAATAAAAAGTACTTAAACATATGCAAAATTCACTGTAAAAACAAACTTTTTGATGAAACTTTTTAAACTTTCCACCAACATTTAGGGGTAAAGCTAAACAGATTAATAATAAATCTTTGTTTTATATAAATTAAGATGTAACAAATTTTATAGTAAATCTGCCTTTAACAGCAAGGACATATTATCCTGATGTTAAACATACTTGATAAAGAGAAAATTCCCACTGTTTATTAATTTAATGTACAGAGAAATATGATTCAAAAAAATTTCAAAGGTGCCTTCATTACCTTCATCAAACATTTCAAAGGTGACTTCATTAGCTGTCTCATCATTTTTCTGCTGTATGCTCCTCAGCACAGACGGGCTCAGTTTCTCAGCTACAATATTAGCTAACATTTTCAATTTATTGCTCAGAATATATGCCCTTCGGCTGTTTCACGTGTCTCAGAGATACGTCAGGATTGTGTAAACTTGATCCCAACAATAAGACATCTACATACACAGCTGAGAATCAATAAATGTTGACTGACCTTAAATAAATTTCAGCAGGCTTAAGTTTACCTTTTTTGCAAATGTATTTAAAGTACAGAAATTAAATGATGTGAATTCTATTTACTACTGGAATTTAGTGCTATAAAGCCCTACTAGTCTCTCAGATTATTTTGAAAGGCTGAAAGAAAAATCATAGTTTGGAAAAAAAATGTTTTTGGAAGTCATAAAGCTTTAACAGCTTGATAAATATTTAAAAGGTAAACCTTATATAAAAGATCAAATACAGAAATAGAAAATAGAGGCACAAACAACTGAGGTATAAATAATAAAGGTATAAATAATTAACTAGAAAGCTTTTTTGAAGGACAATTTAAATGTATAATGAAATAAACATCTTCATAAATGATATGCAAAGATACACAACACGCACACACACACTGTGGTAGGTAAGAGTTCATATTTTTTTCCCTAATTGGTCAGTTTCAGTGATTTAAACAAATAATAAACTTGTATTAGAGGACTTTGGAGTGTGAAGTGCATATATTTGTATAAACATGCACGTATGCATGTATGAATAATTTTCACATATCCTTTTTAAAAAATATATATTTTTAACCCAGTTGAGTTGTGTCATGAATTTATTGTGAAGTTTCTAAATTCTTAGCTGTTAATATTGTAATAAATATTCTAGTTAATTTTAAACTAAATGGCAATTTACTGATCATTTAAATCTATGTTGCTCATGTATTAGATCACTAGAATCCTTTAATGTCATTGAAGTCTGCAGCATTGTGGTACATCGTTATCCCTCTAAATTTACAATAGCCCATGAAGTCATTATTACACTGTCTCATAATTTTCTTCTCTCCCAGTCGTCTTATATACAATTACTCTTACTTTCCAACTGTGAATCTATTTTATGAGTGTATTACCTTTATATTGTAGTATTTAACTCACATAATAACAAGTAATATTTTATAGTGCCAATTAAATTCATAAAAAACCAAGATACACAATTCTTAATTATGGGAAAGTACTGTAAAATATATCTTTTATTCTTCAATACAATGCCATGGTTTTCTGTTCTTCTCATGCTCCTAGAGTAATTATAATTACTTTTGATTTTATTCCTTTATAGCAAAAGAACAAAAAATAAACAATTCCACATTTCTTGTTTTAAGCATCTAAGTAGAATAAAACTATTAAGTTGAAAAGGGCACATAAAATATTTTTGTTGTATCTTGAAATATTTTTTAAAAAGAGTAGTTGAGTGTAAATGATTTTAGATAATCCATTAATATTTTAGCATGAATAAATCAGCTCCAAATGAAAATGCAAAAAATGACCTAAAATTAACATTGGCATGATTAACTTAGAATCTTTACTTAAAATAAAACATCATCAATATCCATTGAGAGGCTGCTGTGGACATTAAGAGAAGCATCAGAATTTGAATTAAAGAAACCGAACATACAATGAGTTGGGAAATCCATAAGGGACTCCAGAAACATGACATTGTAGAAAGATTTTTGAGATGTAGAGGAGAGGGCATGATTTTAAGCCCTACTTTTTCCACTCACAACTACATACAATGGGTGTATTTCTCTTCAGAACTCACTCACTCACTCACTCACATGTTGTTTCTCTTTGAACCTCTTTCTGTATGTGGATTCTGGGACACCAGGTGCTTTTACCACATTGACTAATCCTCAGTTCTTGTCACCCAACTCAAACACTTAGTTTGAAATGTCAGGAGGCATTATAATCTAAATTAAATTAAAATCTAAATCTATATTTAGATTTTCCCTAAGTGATATCATATGGTTCCAAGGCTTTGCCTATCATCCATCAGCTGAGGAATTCCAAATTTATATCTCTAATTTTAACCTCACCATTAATTCTAGAATCATATAATCAATTGCTGTCTTGGAATATCCACATGAATATATAATTCTCAGTTTTATGCCACTATCAAAATACAAGTCATAATTTTCCATCCCAAATTTGCACCCTCTCAACACATCAATATATCATACTATTATATAACCCCTGTAAACTGGAAGCCAGCAGCTCATTCTTGATTCCTTCCTTTCCTCATTTCCCAAAATTCACCATCAGCAAATTCTATCAATTCTATGTCCAAGTTCTACCTTAAATCCTTCTGCTTGTCGTTCCTTTCATCATTACCACTTTGTCCCAGCCGTCATTTTTCCCTCCTGGACTACTACAATAGCCTTCTCACTGGGCTCCTGATTCCAGAATTTGACCATGTGCAAATGATTCACCACTCAGTGGCCACTCCCTTTCTAAAATCGCTTCAATGGCTTCCCGTTGCATTTATGATACAAAGTAAATCAATTGGTTTGGCTCATTGGTTCCACATAAATTGTCCTGTATAGCTCTCCCCCTTTATCTCCCCCTACTCACTTTCTGTATCTCATTCTAGTTGTATTGACCTGGTTTGGTTTGGTTTGTTTTGGTTTGGTTTGGTTTGGTTTGGTTTGGTTTGGTTTTGTTTTGTTTTGTTTGTTTTGTTTTGTTTGAGACAGAGTCTTGCTCTCTCTCCCAGGCTGGAATGCAATGGCGTAATCTCGGCTTACCACAACCCCACCTCCCAGGTTCAAGCAATTCTCCTGCCTCAGCCTACCAAGTAGCTGGGATTACAGGTGCCTGCAACCGTGCCCAGCTAATTTTTGTATTTTTTTAGTAGAGACGGGGTTTCACCATGTTGGCCAGGTTGGTCTCAAACTCCTGACCTCAGGTGATCCACCCACCTCGGCCTCCCAAAGTGTTAGGATTACAGGTGTGAGCCACCACGCCCGGACTGTTTTGTTTGTAAGCTCACAACAGGCAAGCCCTGATCCTACCCTTATCTGGTTCATTTAGTCTTTGAATCTCTGCTCCAACGTTACCACTTCAAAGGCCTTCCTTGAACACTCTATCCAAATTATTTACCTGGATGGTTTCTTTTTCTCTGTTATATCTACCTTCCTATTTTCTTCATAGCATTTGTCACAACTTGTTAAAATCCTGTGGGCTTGACTTTTCATTTGTTTATTGTATATCTCCCCTCCCCAGAATGGAAGTTCTTTGAGGAATGTAACCTTGTTTATATGGCCAACTCTTCCACCCTAGAGAGAATTTCCTAGAATATAATAAGCACAGAATAAATATTTACTCCACCATTACAACCTTAGTTTATTCGTTAGCTGAGAGGAAGGAATGTCTACTTTCTAGTGTCCTTGGGAAAGCTAAATGACATAATGTGGGTATTAGGTATTATCACAGGATCGAGAACATGGGGAATACTCCAGGAATATGATACACAAACCCCAGAGTAAGTAGCCATGATCATGCCTGATCATACAAACATGGCATCTGTGGATCCTAGGGTAGTTCCATGATGATATAGGTCATTGCTTGGCAAATGATGGTTAAGAAAATTTTCTCATTTTTAAATAATCGAAAAAAGACAAATAATATTTCATGATGCATAAAATTATATTCAAATTTCAGTGCACATAAAGTTTTTGCAGAACACAGACAAGTTCTATTTACGTATTTTCTATGGCTGCTTTCCTGCTCCAGCAGCAGCATTGGCTAGGTGTGACAGAAATCCTGCGGACTAGACTGGGCTGTCATGTAAACATTTAGCTCTGTAAGTGTGTTGTTCTTTTCTTCAGTGTGAACCAACCCAGTACTGACCTGAAACGATGTTATTTTTTCAGCATTAGAATATGTCTTAT
The DNA here is from genome assembly GCF_006542625.1 of Nomascus leucogenys. Taxonomy (NCBI): domain Eukaryota; kingdom Metazoa; phylum Chordata; class Mammalia; order Primates; family Hylobatidae; genus Nomascus; species Nomascus leucogenys. Next base: position 3,090,717 of record NC_044396.1, read on the forward strand.
AACAAGTTAATCTTATCAGGTTGCAGATAAACACTCAAAGGAAGTTGAAACAGATTGATTGCAAGCAGAGATGGGCTGAGCAATGCTATAAAGGCAGGCTGAAGGGCAATTTCAAAAGATGCTAGGTGCATGTTACAGGTTTTGAATTGTCTCCCCTCAAGAGAAGTATGCTGAAGTTCCAGTCCCCAGTACCTCAGAATGTGACCTTATTTGGAAATAAGTTCATTATAGACATAGTTAAGATGAGATCTGACGGGCGTAGGGCATGCCTTTAATCCAGTGTGACTGGCAGCCCTATGAGAAGATGGCCCTGTGAAGACAAAGACACATAAGGAGAATGCCATGCCATGTGATGACAAAGGCACAGGTGGGGGTTATACAGCTGAAAGTATGGGAATGTTGAAAATTTCCAGCAAACCACTAGAAGCTAGAAGAGGCAAGGAAGAAACCCGAGGAGCCTGCCCTGCCGATACCTTCATTTTACACTTCTAGTCTCCAGAATATGAGACAATACATTTCGGTTATTTGGGGCCACTCAGTTTGTGGTAGTTTGTTATGGCAGCCTAAGGAAAGTCATCCAGGAGGGATGGGTAATTAGGAAAACAAAAGAAAGTAGAAAAACCAAAACAGTCTGTAATACAGATTATATATATGTGTGTATGTGTGTGTGTGTGTATATATATAGAATTTTTTTATTTTTTACTTTATGTGTTTATTTTTGAGATGGAGTCTTGCTCTCTGTTGCCTAGGCTGGAATGCAGTGGTGTGATCTCAGCTCACCGCAACCTCTGCCTCCCGGGTTCAAGCCATTCTCCCCCCTCAGCCTCCTGAGTAGCTGGGACTACAGGCCTACACCATCACGCCCGGCTGATTTTTGTATTTTTAGTAGAGACCAGGTCACACCATGTTGGCCAAGATGGTCTCAAACTCCTGGCCTCAAGTGATCCGACCACCTCAGCCTCCCAAAGTGCTGGGATCACAGTCATGAGCTACCGCACCCAGCCTTGTATTTAATAACAATGTTAATACTGATAAAATAACTTTCTCTCTCTCTCTTTTTTTTTTCTTTTTGAGATGGAGTCTCACTCTTGTCACCCAGGCCGGAGTGCAGTGGCGCGATCTCAGCTCACTGCAACTTGCACCTCCCAGGTTCAAGCAATTTGCTTGCCTCAGCCTCCCAAGTAGTTGCAATTACAGGTGCACACCACCATGCCTAGCTAATTTTTTGTATTTTTTAGTAGAGACAGGGTTTCACCATGGTGACCAGGCTGATCTCGATTCACCATGCTGACCAGGCTGATCTCGAACTCCTTACCTTGTGATCCGCCTGCCTCAGCCTCCCAAAGTGCTGGGATTACAGGCATGAGCCACCGCACCTGGCAATAAAATAACTTTCATTGTTGGAGGACACTCCAGTTGTCATTGTATGATCAGGAACTGCTTTCATACATTATAGCCTTCGATTTGCCCAACAGTTCGGTGGACTGATATTACAAGGGGTGTGCAGGTAAACTTGAACAATGGACACTTGGAGGGCTCAGGGGGATCCCTAGTTGATCATTTGCTAGTTTCTGTGGTGTAACTGTTCCCAACATGACACGTTGAGCACGGCCTTAGTGATCTCAATAGCTCATAAAATTTCCCACAAATTTAACACTTACTTTCATTGGTCAGTGCAAACTGCCTCCATCATACCACAGGATAGTATTAACTTTCTCTAATTGATAAGTAAACTAAATTTGTCATGATTAAATAACTTGCCCAAGAGCATCAGTGTCAAAGGTGACAGCCCAGTGAAAAACTAAAACAACTGACCGTAGAGATACTGCAAGATCCCAGATTCACCCAGAGCCTGTGACAACCATGAAAGTTTGTGCGGGGTGTCTGTGCGGTCCTATTGTCAGCAGCATCATTTTCACCACAAACACAGTTGCATCATCATGGGCACAGTATGTTTTGCTTTTCTATCTAATAAATATATAGAAAAAGTCACAATAACTTATCTCGGCCAGGCACGGTGGCTCAGATCTGTAAACTCAGCACTTTGGGAGGCTGAGGCAGGTGGATGACGAGGTCAGGAGTTTGAGACCAGCCTGACCAACATGGGTGAAACCCTGTCCCTACTTAAAATACAAAAATTAGCTGGGTGTGGTGGCGGGCACCTGTAATCCCAGCTACTCAGAAGGCTAAGGCAGGAGAATCACTTGAACCCAGGAGGCAGAGGTTGCAGTGAGCCATGATCGCGCCATTACACTCCAGTCTGGGTGACAGAGTGAGACTCCATCTCAAACAAAAAAAAAAAGAAAAGAAAAGAAGAACTCACAGTAACTTATCTCAAAAAAGAAATAAAAATATATTGCTGAACATTCTTGATACGTTACGCTTGGCAGGGTCCAGCAAAGCCAAGGAAAATCAGATCATATGCTTCTGGCAAGTCTTCAACTCTGTCCTAATTTCCTTATTCTGTCTGCACAAACTTGTTACAGTTTGCAGCATTTTTCTTCATGTAACTGTGGTGCTATTCCACATGAAAGCACACATCACCTGAGAATATCAGTGTCAGAGTGGTGTGATAACATTCTCTGCAACCTCTCATTTATAGCTTCTGCCACACATTGAACCCCTGAGAGTTATGTTATTATGAAGTCATTTAGGCTAGACAGTAAATTCAGTAATCATAGTCTCTGCCACCCCATCTATCCCAACAAACATACAGTTAAATAAAAAGGTGTGATTATGAACACGGCTTCAAGAAAAGTCTCAAGATCCCCTGCCATCCAATTGTAGTTCCTAAGCAGCCCCTTTCAGCCATCATAGAATTTCTGAATATCTACTCATCCTTGATGTGGTACTGAGCCTATATTTAGGGAGTAAGACATTCTGCTACAAGATAAAATTGGATCTTCTAATGAATACTGATATTGGCTATTTTAAAACTTAGTACTATAGCATCGGATCAACTTCTTGTTCATACTCAAGGATGGGCATTTAGAAAAAAATAACAGAGAAATAATTTTTCAGAAGACATCTGTCGTAGTCTATTTTGTGCTACTACAACAAAGGTACCTGAGACTGGGTAATTTACAAAGAACAGAAATGGATTTCTCACCGTTCTGGAAGTTGCAAAGTCCAAAATCAAGGCACCAGAATTTGGTCTAGTGAGGGCCTTCTTGCTACCTCCTCACATGGAAGAAGGCAGAAGGGCAATCTAGCCAAATGTTGTGTGAAGCCTCTTTTAAAAGGGCCTTAATCCCCAAATGAGGAGGCAGACCTCTTGGCTTAATTAGCTCTGAAATTCTTCACCTTCTAATAATATTATTTTGGCAGCACCTGAATTTTGAAGCGACTATATTCAAACCATAGATGCACCATTTCTTTTTCTTTCAATAGGAAGTCTGGTGCAGGGGCTTACATGCATTTGTTATATTTATTAGAATCTGTGAATCATCTATTATTGCATTTCATTTCTTTGTTTCATGATAAAAATAATATAAGAGCCTAGAGTATCAGTGTATATATTACTACACATAATTTTCCAGTTCAGGCAGGATTCATCAGAAAACCTAAAAGCAACCCTGTACAAATAATCAGCAGAATAAATGATTTCAAAACCTTTACATTTTAATGGACGGCAGGAACACACCCTTGCTTCAAAATATCAATTTCCAAATTCTGATAGAGATTAAGATCTCTGAGCTGTCAATGACAATTAAAGGGAGAAAAAGAAGCTAAAGTGTATAACTGTCAGAAGGAGAAGATTAACTCAGGTTCATAAGTTTACTCTAGTTTGCACAGAAAGATCAAATGACGAGGACCCTAACCATTCTAAGCAACAAGGAAAATATAATATGATTGGTCTTTTGTTGTGAAGGCAAACAGATCCAATCAGTTCTACAGAGCAAGTACACGAGTAGGGTCCATGAAGATAAACAGTGCCAGGTTACACTCGCTGGGCTTGTAGAAGGTGCCCTGCACTCTCTTTCACAGAAGCACTAGGATGCTTGCATCATTCAATTCTTGTCTTTCCTAGCACTTTGTAATTTGTAATTAAATGCTCGCTTTTGTTAGTTTTTCCTTATCTGTCCCTCTGCTTACAGTGGTGTTTCATTCATCTTTGCAAAGGTAATACTGTCTATGGAGTCATGTGTCTGTTTTTTGTTTGTTTCTTTTTTCTTTTTTTTTAAGACAAAGTCTCAGTCTGTCACCAGGCTGGAGTGCAGTAGTGCAATCTCGGCTTACTGCAACCTCCACCTCCCAGTTTCAAGTGATTACCCTGCCTCAGCCTCCTGAGTAGCTGGGACTACAAGCACGTGCCACCATGCCCAGCTTATTTTTGTATTTTTAGTAGAGACGGTGTTTCACCATGTTGGCCAGGATGGTCTTAATTTCCTGACCTCATGATCCATCCACCTTGGCCTCCCAAAGTGCGAGGATTACAGGTGTGAGCCACTGCGCCCAGCCGGAGTCACATGTCTTTAAAGGAATGAATGAAGAATCTAAGCTTTCAGTAACAATAATCTCGACAATGATACTGTCACTCTTTCCCTTTCAGAGACAATTGTGTTATTTCTTCTAAAATGCTGATAGCTACTTTTTATTAAGCCAGAAATTTTTCTTTATCTTATTTTGTCCTCACAACCAATCTGTGTGACAGATGTAATATTTTGAAAATTTTACTAATGAACCAAAGCTACCAATTATAGAACTCTCTGAATTAGATATTCTATAATTAATAATCAGATTGGGCATCATTTTTAAAAGCTTCAATTCTGGATTCAAGTAATAATTGGCCAGGCACAGTGGATCATTCCTGCATTCCAGTGCTTTGGGAGGCTGTGGCGGGATCACTTGAGGTTGTGAGTTTGAGACCAGCCTGAGCACCATAGAGAGACCCCATCTTTACGAAAAGTAAATGTTAGCCAGCCATGAAGGCATGCACCTGTAGTCCTAGCTACTCAAGAGGCTGAGTTGGGAAGATCGCTTTAGCCCAAGAGTTCAAGGCTGCAGTGAGCTATGGTCATGCAACTACACTCCAGCCTGGGTAACAAAGCGAGATCTTGCCTCTCAAAAAAAAATTTTTTGGCTCCATTCCTCACTAGCATGACCTTGAACGTCAGGCTAGAGAGCATGATCCTCTATACTTCATTTTTCTCATCTATAAAATGTGGAAAGAAAGTGCCTACCTCATCAGTGTTTTATGAACTAAAATAAATAATGCATATAAAACACTTAAAAGTTTGTTCCTGGCATGGGCACAAAGTAAATGCCAAAACGTGGAATTACTCTCTATTTAATATCCACATTTTCCCAACTGAAAACAACTTTCCATTTTTCCTTATGGTAGTTTTTTCCCCTTTTTGATTACTTAGCCAGGAGAGGATTCCTTACTCATCAATGCCTTGTGTGTGGCTGGAAGGGCTGAATACTATACTTGTGAAAAACCACAAATTACGCTCTCAGCATGGACTAGATCAGGAAAAACAAATAGAATTATGCTCAACCATACAACAACCTGAAAAGGAGGGCCTGGAAGGCATGGTCACCTTGAGCCTTTACAGAGGAATTCATCCAATCCTTCCTCATTCTTAAAATTGAAGTGGGCCATCTGAGACCGTTCAACTCTCCTCATTTTCAGAAATAAGCTGTTCCATTGTACAGTTAGAGAAATAAAAGACAGCTGTCAAATAATATCTCCATATCAAATAGCAAGATGCACAATGATCACAAAAGACGAACAGTTAGCCTTTGTCCGAAATCTACAGGTTGCCACTGCAGATTGAGCTGGCTCCACAGGCTCATGGATTCAGAAAGATTAGTTCATTGTTTAGATCTCTTGTTGTCATAAAAGCACCTGGTAATGTACAGCATTTTTCAAAAATGTTATGAAATACTTGGCTGGTTTCTTTATGGATCAATGAGTAGTCTGGCTCGCACAGTAAAAAGCCACTTTGTGATGAGGAAGTGCATTCTGGGTTGGGTTTGGCATGACTTTAGGCTTAAACCCAACCGTCTCCAAAAACGTCAAATTTTATTCTTGCAAAAAAGTGAATGTCTATAGGCAAAAGAGGGGTTATAATAAGAAGACAGAAAGGAAGGAAAGCTTGGGAAAGAGATGACATATTATGAGCTGTCTTCATGCAATAAATGACCGGGTGTTCTGTGGCCTGCATTCCTTTGACAAGGCCTGCTCAGACGTCCCATGACCTAGATTCATTCTTTTTATGTTGATGTCATCTTAACCAGAAGCCAGATCTTGATTTGCTCTATAAAATGTATCCGGCTTGAGTTGTTTCTGCCAGGAACCACAGTTTCCATTTTGTTTTTGAGCTCGGTGGGTCTCTTACTGTATTTTCTTTTCTAGGACTATCCCAATATGACAAATCATGAATTCTCATTTGAGGTTTTTACCAAAAAGAGTGTTTGAACATTTCAGTTCATCTGTCTACAAAGTTATGATCAATCAATTTTCAAACTTGCCAGCAATTTATATGCTTTTTGAAATCATATGTAGCCTAGTACCATATGGAAAGAACCATGTCTGTCTGTATATGAGAATATTTTATCCTTTGCCTTTATTTGAGGTACTTTAAATGCTCTTTGTAAACCCACATTTGGGAAAATAAACAGCACAGATGCTGCCTTTAACAGAGCACTTACTCCCACATGCAAAATATCTTTTAGAGGACACTCTATTAAATGAAACAAGGCTTACACTCACTTGGCATTTGCAGAAAGGCTATTATAGCAGGTGAAGTTCCCTTGGCATTCCTAGACAATTAATCTTAATTACCTTTACCAGTTAAGAAAATCATCTGCGGCCGGGTGCAGTGGCTCACGCTTGTAATCCCAGCACTTTGGGAGGCCGAGGCGGGCGGATCATGAGGTCAGGAGATCAAGACCACGGTGAAACCCTGTCTCTACTAAAAATACAAAAAATTAGCCGGGCGTGGTGGCGGGCGCCTGTAGTCCCAGGTACTTGGAGAGGCTGAGGCAGGAGAATGACATCAGGACTGCCATGAGAGAAGGCGAGGCATTTATTGCAGGGCATCAAGCAAGGAGAATTAGGCAGTTCATTCTTAAGACCCGATCTCATCAATGGCTTACAGGTAAGGGTTTTTAAAGGGAGTGGAGGTAGAGGTTACAGGCAAAATCATACATCAACACATGGAGGCTGTACGTTGATTGACCTCTCGAAGCAGGGGCCCACAGGCCAGAAGTAGATTCAAAGATTTTCTGATTTGCAGTTGGATAAGGAAGTGAAGCGGTGTCTAAAAATTGGGGGTCAACAGAAAAGAATGTTAGCTCTGGCTGGTGAGCATGAGCTCCTCCGGGCCCCTTAGAAATAAATTTAGAACCAAGAACGGCAGTCAGAGTTCAGTCCTCAGTTTCCCCCGCATCTGAGGTCCATGTGCCAGTGGGTCTCTTCAGTGGGGAATCCAGGTTTTCAAAGACAATTCGGGGACATATGTTAAGATGTTACCTTTAGTTTCTACAGGAGAACCAAACATCTTGTGACCTTAACTTCTTTGGCTGTTGTTTTAAGCTATTATTACCTTCTTACTTATCAAGTTGCTCATTTACTTCTCAGGTCTAGCCAGGTGCCTGAAATTCCACTTGGAGGAACCCAAGATTTTCCTTTATTTCCATGCTTGGGGGGATCCCACAGGCCCCTAAGAGGGGTTCCTGTTCTGTCTCAATTAGAATCACTTAGGAGATTATAAAATACATCCAAGCTCATGCAGTACCTCTAGAGGTTCTGAACCCTTGGGTCTGATAAGTGTGAACATCTGGAAGTCCAGATACTAAAGGACTTTGGACGGCCAGCCTGAAGAAGTGCTGCCAGACTAAGGGAACTGTGGTCAGAGTTTCCCACTTGGATCTTCAGTGCACCTATGAACTGACACATGAAGTAAGAGCCAACACCCCAAATTTCAACTAACCCCTCACTCACCCATCCACACAAACTCCAAACCAATACCAGCTTCAGAGACTAGAGTGGGCAAAGCTTTTAAGCCTAAAGTGACCCCAACCTGGGGAAATGAAGGAGTATTCCATTGGATACAAACTGAAATGATAATATTAAAATCAGACTTCTTAATCATTTAAATGAGTCTGTTCTTGTGACCGAAAGGAACCAGAAAGGTCAAGGCCCTGTCTGAAGTTTCATCTATGGCAGAGTTGGATCATTAGGTTGTTAGGTCTTAGACCAGAGTTATTTATTCACGCCTTTTTCCACTGCACATAGAGGAAGAATGTTTGTTCTCGTTTCAGTATTCAACAGGACTTCCATAAGGATCAACTAGATAGCTGTAGAATCTGAGAAATGATGCTATTGTCTCACAAAGCAAGGAAAACCCAACCATATTAGGTCCTGATGTTTAGCCCAGTGTATTATTTAACAAAACTTTAAGGAAATTCCTGAGTGAGAGTAGAGACAGTGGAAATCAAAAGAAGCCCTAAGGCACTGGGGAAAGTACTGATGGAAGCCATGATAAGAAACAGATACCGAGGGTCAAACATTCTAAAAATGTAACCAACTAAGGGAATAAATGTGATGGTTGGCCAAAGACAAGATGCTTGTGCTCTGGTCCCCTTTCCTGTTGTTCAGAGGATTCTGGCTGGGGATGGGGCCAGGGGTACATATGGGGAAATGTGTGGGGAGGGGTCAGGATCATTTTCCATAGATGCATATTCAGTGATATTATCATTTTGGTTCAAAAATTATCTATTACAGTCTATAAATTTGAAATATACAGAAGTTCATATTCAGTTTTGTTTTTAAGAAAAAAAAACTTGCCTTTGATTTGAAACATGAAAAACCTAATATAATTTTTTTCTTTTCTAGCATCTGTAGTTTAGGATAGTTCACTTTGATTTTCATTTCTGTTCCCATTGTAGCTACTCAGAAGGTCTTTAGGATGTCTAGGCCGGGGAAAAAATAACTTTTATAAAATGGGATGGAATCAATAGTAATGTCATAGATAATTTCAAATGCTGGATTAATTTTTTAAGGTTGATTTATAACCAGAAAAAAAAATCTAGAGAAGCCCAGGAAATCAGGGTGTTTATATCACTCAAACACTTTCCATTTTCTTAAGAATGGGGAAAGATGATATGTGTGGGTCCAGAGACAGCAGATATAATGAGACAAGAAATGAGACAAGAGTGGTTTTCCTGTCCAAGGATGCAAACCTCTCCCAGTCTTTTGTAATAACATAGTAAATTATGGTTTTTAGGGAGCAGTGAATGAGTGGTAGCACAGAAAACTCCTGAAGGGTGTAGTAATAGCATTGGAACAAGAAAATTGAATGGCAGCAGACAGTTTTGTTACAACACTCCCCGCCCCCACACACACACATACCATAAAGAAGAATCTGTTTCAAGAAATTTTTGTTTCTGGAATTTGAAATATTTCCTCCTAATCCCCAGGGAGTCCACATTATTATTACTGTATTAACATTGTTTACATTCATGATTTTTTTTTGCCCTCCTTGAAGCTCAAGGGGATTTAATAACCTTAAATTAGCCAAAACTAATAATCCAAAATGCCAGCATGAAGACATGGTAACTCTGCTGTTCCAAGTTCCTGAGGAAATATATATGCATGGGCCATTAAATTTCCTTTACTCTTGAGGTTTGAAGGGGCTGATGAAAAATTGCAAGGATTTTGCAATTCTTTACAGTTCTGTTTCTAGCAATATCTGTAGTCCCCATCCTGCAGTTTTTTTAATCAGCATTGAGACTTTGCATAGAAACCTATCTTCACTTCCAGAGTCTTAGGGACCTCCTCAGAGGAATGAAGCCAGTAATTCTCTGCTTCATGGATAGACGAGGAATGTTCTTATCTCTTCCCACTGGATAACTGGATAGCTGATAGAGATGCTTGAGGTGCTGGTGTTACAGAAAACTAGAGCTGGTCAGTAGTTAAAATGATAAAAATAGATTTTATTCAGGAACAACTGCAATAGAGGAAAATAGACCATAGTATAAAACTAGGCTCAATATTACAAAGATAACAAGGACCACTGGAGATTTATAACCAAAGAACAGGTTGTGAGGGGAGGATGTTCAGTGGATAAGAAAATTACTAAGAGGTGACATCAAGGCCAGAGGGAATTCTTGCTAAACTTACTTAACAGAATTTTTGCTGAAGGCAGGTCAGAGTGATCAGATATCATTGATGGATGGTGAGAAATGAAGAATTTGATATTGAGGGAGTAGCAGATATCAAGGGTAGGAGATACTCTCTAAACTGACTTAGCAGCATTCTTGCTAAAACTGAGTGATGTAGGCCCAACAAGCCCAATGGGACTGACACTGAAGCCCAAGGTCCAGGCCTAGTTGAGAAGAGGGCTCAGAGGAGCTGACTAAAGTTTGGTTAAGGAGAAAGACTTTGCCTGTGGGGAAAAAAAACAGACAGGAGTCAGGGAATCTGGGTGTTAATCCTCTTCATGTGGGGGCTAGGAGAAGACTCCCAGCCATATGATTCCAATTCTTCCCCTGTCATTCTTATTATGGGTGAAAATGACCAAATTGGATAAAAAGGATGGGATGGGTTAAATATCCATTGAATTTTCCAGTAATTCTGATGGTTGCCCAACCAAAGTACCTCTAGGATATTTGATATATCTCCTCTGCCTCCTCACCCCAGCCCCATGCCAGGCCTCTTTCTATGAAATTTCTCCAGTTATCAGAGACCTCTTATTTTACCCATCTGGCAAACCTACTCACAGCCATAAAGCAAGAAATTTCACCAACACTTTGATTTACTCAGGGAAGTACTAGAGAAGAAACTTCTGTCAAGGGAAGTAGTCATAAACTTGATTCAGCTTTCTGGGGAGTAAACTTTGTTCTCAAATCTGGCTTTGCCTAACTTTTTATTCCAACCTGATCCTTTGACTATTTCTCAAATTGGCCAGAGTTGGTAGGAAACAACAAGTATGATTAATGAGCACTTCTTAAAACCAAAAATAACAAGAGAAGATTTTTGCTAATGTTCTTTCCTCTTGTTGTGCTCCTCTTGCCAAGGATGAAACCCGTGAACAGTCCTTTGACAAATGCATGGTGTCAATTGAAAATGGAGTTGGGTTGAAGCATCTACCCAACAGAGCAAATCTACCATCACTTTAAAACAGCACTAACAGACATGTCTTTCCATACTGGTGAGCCAGCCCTGTTATCTTTATATATGCAGGAAAAGCTTGCTATAGATGCACAGAAGTCTAAGAAATACTGTGAGAATTCAAGATTCCATTGGAATCTATCATTATTGAATAAAATCTCAAATCTAGATGTTTTTTACATTAGATGAAGAAACACATTTAACTACCCACCAGGTTAATGTAATATATATTACTTGCATGCCCTGAAATTTCTCTAGGAGCATAAGGTAAAAACTTATTTTGAAAATTCTAATTTGCATTGCTAATCTTTCAAAAGATATATATATTTTGTTAACACTACCAGTGTTAACAATGAAAATGTTTATTTAATGATATAAAAGAGCACTCAAGAAAATGTCTAATTTCTAGGAAGAAATGGGTTCTAAAAATAAAATCAAATGCATGCCTAAGATCTTTTTGAATTAGGTTATTAAAGTGGTACAGTATATATTGTCCCAAATATCTTTGATGATTTCCAGTTGGTGATTACATCTTTGCTTCTTCTGTTTCTATTTGTGAAAAATGCAGAAACAAGTTATAACCAAAACGAAGAAATTTCAAATGCAGCAGAGAAACTCCACAGGAGGTCTTTTGGGCATAACTTAGCCTTAAACTGTGCCACCCAGATCAGTAAGGCATCTCTGTTATTCTGAAATTTGTGTGCTTGGAAACTTCAAGAAACAAAAAAAATGCTTTTTATTTCTGGGGTTGAGACTGTTAACAGGAAACAAGAGTTCAGCCACTAGAAAAGCACTTTTTTTTTCTGACACAAATTTTGCCTTTGTGCCTTGATTGACAGCCATCCCACTGTCTATAAACAATCTACAAGTTACCCCAAATCACCATTCAGTTCCTGCCTCCAACATTTAAACATCAAGTGGTTTTGCGCTCAATAAAATTCCTTTTCATTTCGCCCTAGGTTGCCATGTCTCTTCAAACAGAGGCAGAAAAGCCGTGGTCTGTGTCAGACAGATTTTAATTTTCAGTCCTCATCCATTTGGGGGAACTAGACACAGGCAAACAGACTCTAGCCCAAAGCCTAGCAACCTGTAGTTTAAACAGGCAATGCATATGAGTCCCGGGATGGGGGCCTGGACCTGTTCACACATGAATAAAGAAGATTAAGATTTCCTTTCAAAGACGTGAAACGTTTTTGACAGCCAGTGTCAACAGCGCTGTCTGCCTTCAATGTGAACCAGTCTTCTAGCACAGATTCCCACAGGGAGGTCCTGCTGATTAGCATGCTCGACACCACCATTCCATGTCGGTATTTAATTGAAGAATAAGGGTGTAAAGTTTTGCAAACTCTTACTTATCCACAAAGAAAGGGTAACTTACAGGAATTGTTGAAAGAAAATACCAGTGAACATGAACACCTACGGGGAGCATTTAAAAAGTGGAAGCGCTGAGCAGGGGAATGAGGAGCAGCGGTGATTTCCATTATCTAATTGCTGTGAAGTTAACAAAAGTTTCCTAGTCAAAATACATGTTTTGAAGTCATAAAAAATCAGCTCCTACTCTTAAGAGGGAAAACTTTCTTCTCAAATCATGTTTTAAAATTGTATTAAAGAATAAGCATTTATTCTGAAAACATTTGGCAAATAAATACTATTTGCCTTTGCAGTTCAGGGGGAAATCTTTATTGATAAATATTTAAAATTTTTAAAATATGACTCTTTGCACATGAGCACTTGATAATTTTAAATGAAATGGACTAGGCCTCTATTAAATAGTGAGAGTTCTGTATCACATTGCATGTCCTTAGGAAGAGCCAAAAAGGGGAAAAAAGTTATGTCTACAAATGCCAGCCTCACCAATTTAATTATCTCACTTCAATTACAAGTTCAAACACTTACACAAGTTAAAATATAGACCATGTCTGCTTTGAAATGATATACAACTATTAAATTACATGTACTGAATCATTTTGGGATGAGTTAGAATAGCTATTTACAAGAGCATAGCTGTTTTTTATTGTGTGACAAATGTTTACGCAATTTGATGTCAACTGTTTATTCTTCAAGCCTGGATAAGAATGTAAGGCAAAATGTACTACCCGCATATATAGATGCCATGTTTCCTCACCAATGACACATACACCTTGAGTTGCTTTTCGGGTGGTGGTTAAAGGTTTGCACTGATCTCTCCATTTTTATTCATTTACTAAATATTTATTTGCCGGCACCCTCTTTTTCCAGGGATTTGGGTAGAGGGTGGGAATGGAGGCTGTGCTGTCCTGGAGCCAGCTCCCACAGGCTTGCAGAGCCAACTGTGCACATCTCTTCCCAACTCTAGCTGTGTTCGGTGTCATCACAGCTACCAGGGTCATCAATTGGTAACTTGAATCAGCTATGCTGGGAGTATTTACACCACAGAAACCAACTACTACAAATCAGGGCTTTTTTTAAATAGTCAGTTGTTAAACATTTATTAGCATCTCACTGGATAGAGAGGTGAGTGAAAAAGGTTTCTGCCTTCTTCCATCCTACGGCCAGGTGTTGCCTCTTTAACTTTGCAAAAAGTGTATTCAGAGATAGTGGTGAATTTGTGGCAATACAGCAGGAAGAAACTACAGAGAGATTGAGTCTAAAGTTTTGCTCTCTGGGATTTGGGCAGAGCTGATATAAGGCCAGAATGTCTGTAAATCAGAATCAGAGCTGGATAAGATGGCAGGAACTGGGGATCAAATCAAGGTTTGGACTCCTCAAGGCCAGGATGAGGCTTAAGCCAGAGTGAATTCTCAAATAGGAGACAACCATGGGGAAAGAGAACAAACACCAGGTCTGAACTATCCAAGATAAGGTGGCCTGAAAAGCTCAATGTCTGAGCCTGTCTTAGGTCAATGCTCTCTAATCATTTTCATACCTAACATACTTTGGCTGCCAATTAACTAACTTCTATCCTTTTCCTGATGGCAAGGAGTGTTCTAGAGCAGTGGCTCTCAAACCTTACCATGTAAGTCTTGTTATTAATAAAATACAGATGGCAGGGACTTGGCCCCAGAGCCTTTGATTTAGTAGGTCTGGAGTGGGGCCCAGGGAATTTGTATTTCTAACAAGCTATTAGGTAATTATGATGCCCCTGGTTAAGGGATGACACTTCGACAACCTCTGCTCTAGGATTGGATCAAACATCTCAACTTCACTTATTTCAGAAGAGCAATTAGCTTTGCACCACATGGCATCATAACTGTCTTTCATTTATGCATTAATGTCTGTGAAAACCCTCCCCAGCTACGTGGGAGAATAAGAAATAGTTAACTGTTGCACACTAGGAGGATGCTTTGGCATCACCATTTGGTCTTTGTGGGAAGATGCTATTTTGGGATACATCTGCACAATTCTTTGAACTTGACAGCCTCAGATAATTGCCTAGAACAAATAAACACTTACGTGCTATATAAAATACTTTATATACACAGACAAAATACTTTATTGCAAGAGCAGTCATCACAAACTACATTCTTATGCATGAGTACTGCCGTTATTGTATAGAAAAAGGGAACCACATAGGTATTCAACAAATCAGCAATCACTTTCTTCGGTTAGCCTCCCAGAGTTGTATTTTTTTTTAGGAGACAAGCTCTTGCTCTGTCACCCAGGCTGGAATGCAGTGCCATCAGACCACAGTAGCTTACTGCAGCCTTGAACTCCAGGGCTCAAGCAGTACTCCTGTCTCAGCCTCCTGAGTGGCTGGGGCTTTTTTTTTGTTTTTTTCTCCACTTCAGTAGGGACGGGGTCTATGTTGGCCAGGCTGGTCTTGAACCCAGAACTGTATTTTGATGCCAGCCATGGGAACATAATAGCAATCAGCTGTAGCTATAGTCACTGCAACATAGATCATTTAAAAAGTATATTGATAACTAAAAAAATAATTAAGAAATACTCATTTTATGACCTGGAAAGTGCAATTAAACGTGATTATGCAGAAGGACGAACAGGCTAACCTCTCCTAATGTGCTCTTACACCTTTCCCCACCTCACTCCATTGGATTCTAGCCAGTTCAGCTTGGTGGTCACAGAATTGGGTCTCAGACAAGTGAGATCTCATTTGTAATAGGGAACTATCAACGTTGTTTAATTAAGTGGCTATCACTAGGGCCCCATTATCAAAATAGCAGCCCCATGGCCTATCATTCCACCATTAAAGCTGATTCTTTTGGAGCTTCAAGATGCATTCATCTTAGAAGTAGTCTCCCCCTTAGATGTGAATGACTTCTGGGAATTCTCAGCTTGAAGTGGGATATTAGCTCAAAGGCAAACATAACCTGCCTCATAAAGCTAGCACTTCCTGTACAGACAAAGAGTCTTTACACTTCTAACAATTTGTGCCAAAGAATCACCCATTATTAACCACAATTATTTCTAAAAGTAAATACATTTTAAGTTCATTGCAAAAAAGAAAAAAATCATATATAATACTAAAAAAGAAATCTGACATTTTTGCTGATTTTTTTTTAACTCTGAATGTACAGGATATTATGAAAAATTCAGCAAGTAAACTAAACAAAAAAGGAAGAGGGAACACTATTAACTAGAAATAAACAAGGCCAGAGAAGGATAATTGGGATTACAATAATCAACAATGACAACATCAGAGAACTCCCTCCTAAGTTAGATTGTATACAATATTGACAGAGAATCTTTATAAATGTCTGCGTAACAGATGCTGCTTGAGAAATATTTAGAGTCCGAACCTGGTGTGCTATTCTACACATATTTTGCTGCACTTACTATCAGCATAAAATACATGATAAAATATTTTACAGCCTCAGTTTTACTGGGATTCATTTTAATTTAGGTTAACTTGAGAAAATTAAAACAAGCAGCTATTTATGTTATGAACATGTTGTATAGAATTTCATGAATGAAATTTTAATTGATAACACATTTTTCATCCAATTCACATCATTTCATATGTTTCACAAATAGAAGTCAACTCATATTCTAATTTACTGAAATAAATATGTCTAGACACTGAAAGATTTTAAGGAAACATACAAAGATAAGTATGGCAGATACACAAACACTCTGAAATTGATTCTATTCTCTCAGATTTCAGTTATTTATAGGAGCTCATTTTCAGGCTGAAGAGTGGGGTCTGGTAGCAGTCAGGGACTTGTCATTTTAAAACATAATTTTTACCACAAATAAAAGCCCTTTTTATCCATTTCAAAATGTGTTCTAGGGAATTCAATCAACTTAGAGAGCCATGGGTATTGTTTTCACAATTCACATAACCTTATAAAACATGACTCCTTCAAGGTGGTTCATGAATGGCCTCTCACTTGTGGCTCTGGGAGAAGTCATAATAATCAGAAGCAAAGAAGATGTTTTGTTCCACCTCAAAGTTGAGGCTCACATGGCTAAACACCTTACTTCTCCCTTTGGAGATTTTCTTTCTCTCCAGACAACATATTGGTTCTTTCCACACAATCTGGGAACTGTATCTCTCCAGCTCTGTATCCTTCCTTATCTGCACTTGGGGTTGGGTGGGGACCGGGGCTGGGGGTGGTGTATGTGTAAATGGTCTACTCCAGATTGCCGAAGAGAGAGCTAATTGCTCAACTTACAGAAATTTTGCAAGCTGGCTCTTAAAGACAGCCATTTCAAAATTTGAATTTTAAAAACATAAAAATAAGTGAATCATATACTAAAAAGTAAATTATATAGTATAAATTATTTACTAAAAGTAAAATGAATTATATATGCATTATATAAAGTGAATTATATACTAAAGATAACAAACCCACAAAACTTCACTTTCTACTTGATTTTCTTCGTTTTCTTATTGCCTATGCATTAGGTTCCAGGGTACCATTACAGCTTTTGAAGCTGACGTGAGACTATTTTCTCTAAGTTGGGTGATTATTGGTGATTTCTTTCTTACACAGCATTTATTCCTTTTTTTTCTGATTTCTTAGAGGTGTCATCTTTACCTTCCATCACATAATATGTATATTAAGAGAATTTTTCTTAGTTTTAAATGAGTTGATAAGAGGAACAAGAAGAAAGCCAAGGACTCTATTTCCAGGATTAAAAGCGGTTTTTTTCTTTCTCTTCCAAATCCTAGCAGTAGAAGCATTTGAGTTCTGCAGAAATTACTGAAGTGGTCCAAGTGTGGGCAGTCAGGACACTCAGCCCACCATACTCAACCCCGACTCAACCCCAACTCAACCTCAACTCTCAGTATGGCAGAGGTGGAGAGCTTAGAGCTATAACTTTCAGGAATTCTCAAAACCTTAGACCAAATGCATCTTTGTTTTACCACCTGTTAAAGTATATCCTCATCTGCCTCAGTGCACATAAGCATACAACACTGCAGATTGTGCTTAACTTCATTTGCAATTAATTTAATGCATTTTGTATCCAACCTTTCTACTAAGAAATAGTATTAGTCTATCCCCAAACTAAAATTCATTGCAAAAATGTAATTCACTCAAGAAAAATAATGATAATTCTTCAAACACCTTTAGATGTCATTCACCAATCATACTCAATGGGTAAAATTTAGAGTTCAACATTTAGCTTGCATTTCTTTCTAACCAAACATCTCAAGTTCAAAAAATAAAGCAGATTGCTTTGACAATTTGTTATCACTACCACATCAATGGTCAGCTACACTTCCTGAGCCCCAAATAGAACTCTCAGAGAAGCATTGTGTATTTGTCAATATCCTGGAGTTTCAAAACTCCCAAGTGTTGCCACCATTTGACCTGAAATTTCCTCTCTTCTCAGATTCCTGCCTCTAAACACAAAACAAACAAACCTTTACTTAACTTAGCTCATGTGTGAATTTTTAGGGCCATTTGTTTCATATCCAGAAAGACTTTAAGTCTCTTTGCTAAATTTTGATTTACCCAAGGCCAGTAACCTGAATTCAACTTTAGCAGTCCCAAGGCTCAGTAGATTTGCCCTGTAGATTCTGTAATTGGATATTTGTGTTGCATGCGTTTCTTCTTTCAGAGCATAGCAGAAGAATAGGGATAACACCTTAGTTGAATGTTGGCCCTAAAATAGCTGCTCATTTGTAGCACTCGGAGGAACCTGAAATTATTCACATTGAGCCGACATTTCCATTAGGTGAGATGCTGCCTGCTAATTCACATTTGCCTGGGATTGCTCCTCAGAGTTCAGATTTAATTTTGATAACACAAACTCTATCATTTAATAAATAACAAGCAGTAAAAAATTTAAACTGTTGTTATTGGGCATTTTGAATGAAAGAAAAGCAGTATGGTATATTACGTTTAAGAGTTCCTCAATATCTTAATCTATATTGCCTCTGGAAAGAAGCAATCCTTAGATAAAAAAATAAAATACTTTAAAATTTGTCTCCATTTCATTACTGCATGAGACTGAGACAGGTATTGTCACTCTTGCCACTGACTCAGTGACATGTCAGAAACCAAATGAAGTCTTAAACATACTGCTCAAAATTTCAGCTGCCTACATATAGCATAAAATTAATTGCATTTAGAAAATAAAGTTCTGTTCTCTTAGCAATTTTCAAGTAGATCTTAAATGTTCTCGACACAAACAGATTAGTATGTGAGGTGATAGATATTATAATTAGTTTGATTTAATCATTTCACAATGTATAAAAATATCAAAACAACATGTACATCATAAATATATAGACTTTAAAATTTTTCAATTATACCTTAATAAAGCTGAAAAAAATAAATTAACTTAAAATTTTAAAATTTAAAAAAGTCAAAGTTTTGCCTACTATCACATTTGAATAACTTGTGCATTGCTTTATTTAGTTAAGCGATCGACATTTTATTCATTCAACAAATATAAATAGAAGCCAACATGTGACAGATACTGTGAAATATATCAAGCAGGATCAGAAGCTACAAAGGAAACTTGTATTCATTGCACCTGTTTATCTCAAATAGAGCTCTCTAATTTAATTCCGTTTCATTAGAACACTGCATATGATCTTCTGAAACTGTGGGTAGTAAACTTCAAGTATAAATTAACTAAAACTTTGACAATATGGATAAATCCCTTTTATTCATGTTTCTTAGGAAAATGACATTTAAAATGGCTTTTAAAATCATCTGAAAGTAGAATTCTGTAAAAAAGAAGAAGGCAGTTGAGAGCTTTGAGACGAGGAACCAGTTTTCTGGGCAGACTAGATAGAGCAAACCACCCTAAGTCTGAGTTTTTGATTATCTAGCCATCACCACGACTCATCGGGGCACTCCTAGTGGGGCCTCAAAATCTTCACTCCCTGGTTTGGCAAAACACTGTATGAGGTTCCTTCAGAACTGAAAGAACTACATTGGCTTCTTAGAGACTGTGCGCTTTGTCCCACCTACCTGACCTTTATGTAGAGGCTGTTAAAAAACCTTCAATAACTGGCCCAGTCTCAAAGACCCTTCTAAGAATCCTCATGCTCAGTTCTTTCTTTCTTTTTTTTCAGATGGAGTCTTGCTCTGTCACCCAGGCTGGAGTGCAGTGGCACCATCTCAGCTCACTGCAACCTCTGCCTCTCGGTGCCTCAGCCACCTGAGTAGCTGGGACTACAGGCATGTGTCACCATGCCCAGCTAATTTTTGCATTTTTAGTAGAGTCAGGGTCTCACCATGTTGACCAGGTTTGTCTTGAACTCCTGGCCTCAGATGATCTGCCTGCCTCGGCCTTCCAAAGTGCTTGGATTATAGGCGTGAGCCACCACACACCGCCTCATGCTCAATTTTTTCTTAAATTAATCCAAGAAAAACATCTTGATCCAGAGTAGACATCCCAGAGTGTCATTAAAAATTAGTGTCATCAGATGATAAAAATTTTTTTTAACAGCCTCTACATAAAGGTCAGGTAGGTGGGACAAAGCGCACAGTCTCTAAGAAGCCAATGTAGTTCTTTCAGTTCTGAAGGAACCTCATACAGTGTTTTGCCAAACCAGGGAGTGAAGATTTTGAGGCCCCACTAGGAGTGCCCCGATGAGTCGTGGTGATGGCTAGATAATCAAAAACTCAGACTTAGGGTGGTTTGCTCTATTATTGGTTTGCTCAATTTAAGAAGTATTACATAGCAATCCCATATTTTATAAATATCGGAAGTTGATATAGTAACTGCAAATGAATCATGACTGTGATAAAGGGCCAGATGTGATGTGATAACACAGAGTAAACACAAATTTTTCTATTGAAGAATCTCTGATTTTAAAAAGGGCAAACATTTCAATACAAATTCCTATAAATAATACTAACAAAGAATCTTTTATAGTTAAGTGTGGAAACATTTGGAAGAGAAAACAGGAGTACTGCAGCAATCTAAAAAATCTGATGATACACTTCAGAGATTACACAATATTTTCCAATTCACAATAGCCTATTTTGTTGGGGTATTTTTTGGGGCAAGTTTCAATAGCGCTGTCTTCAGAAACACTAAAATTATAAGCATTATATTCCAATTATAAAAATATTATGATGTTGCTAATACTTTATTAGTAACACTGGTCCACTAATACCCTGGAAACTTTGCCTGGAGTTTATTAAAAAAATACTTTATTAATCCATGGACTCAAACATTCAGAGTTTCATGATTTAAAGCGTACGTATTATCATGTTTCCGGTAAAATAAAACACCCATACTCAACAGGTTGAAGTATATCTGTGATTGTTTCACACCTCATTTGACAGAAACATTATGAGGTCTGAGTTGGTGTTTGTGGAAAACTCTGTATATTTTTCTCATGGCAAAGAGCCAACAATAATTTTACTTGTCTACCACATTTTATGTAGTGGTGTCTTTGAAAAACACCAAAATAACCTCAATGGAAGTCTAATCTTAGATGGCTAACAATGAACAGATATTGTGAACAAAATGTGGGAGAGGTAGAAAGACTAAAAATACTAAGATAAGATAGGGGCAAGAATTAGGGACAAAGTCAAGATTATGGGTTCAAGGAATGTAAAAATAGTAAAATTCTGTAGAAATGACAGGTTTGACATCAGGGGCAGAAAAGGACCAGGAAAACAAAAGTAATTGAATTTTAACAAAATTCTGGCCAAATGTCATCAGTAAATAGTGTATTAATAAAATGGGAAAATGCAGGGCAAAGCTGGCAGGAAAACAGATGGGTCAACTTTGGAAAGAAAGGATCTTACAATTAGGACATTTCGTGCCTTCACAAGGCAATTTACGTAGGAGTTCCAAAAACGACAGTATCCAAATATCCATCTCAGTTGGAGCAAATTCTTGTTGGGTCTTCAAAGAAGGATCTTGTCTAGAGTTCCCGATATAGACAGACCTCATGAGATATTCTTCATGAAACTACTTTGATTTTTGTGTCTCCAAGCTTGACTAACTTACTCAAAACATTTCTTCTCTTTCTTCACTGAGTTTATTTTCATTTGCTTAGTCCTTCTATTTGAGAGAGCTGGGCTTCTCCAGAATATATGCTGTGAACATCAGTCTAAGAAAATGGCTTTTATGAGGTTTGGTACTTAAGAAATTCACAGTTAGTCCTATGATAGAATTTTACAAACACATTGAAAGAATAATTCTGATTTTAAATAGATACATGAAGTGATTTATCCACTGTCCATTTGGCTTAAAGGAATTCAAGTTTATAGCTTGATTCCTTTATAGCTAACCCAACATGATGAGATCACATAATTTCTCAAGGTCCAATAAAAAGTAATTTCTAATTTTTTACTTTCAACTCAGACTAAAGCATGTTACAGAAATTTTCCCAGAAGATTTTCCTTACAATTGAAAGATTGACTAATTAGATATCCTCTGCTTTATATACATACATTTTCCTGAAAAAGAAAGGATCACTCATTAAAATCCTGGTTATTCTTCCTCCTTGTTCTCTACCTTTCTTGTTCCTTAATCTCAGGTTCTTTTTCTGCCTTCCCTGTAGATGGAATTTTGAAGGGATGCATTCTCAGCCTTTGCAGTTAACTTCCCTGTGGGAAATCTCAATTTTGGCCATGGCTTTATCTAATACTTATTTGCTCATGACTCTAATGTTTACATCTAGCCAAGCTCTCCCATCAGAACACCTGTCCAACTGTTAACTAGAGAGCCACATGTCCAACTGTTAACTAGACAGCTCCATGTGGATGTCTTACTGGCATCTCAAACTTGAAATGCTATGAAATGAATTCCCTATCTTCTCCAAACCTATTTCTATATTCCTGTCTCAAAGAATGTCTAATCAGGCATCATAATCTCACATTTGAGAATTGTGATTGCCACTAGTGAGTATCCTGCCTCCCATCTTGAACTGTTTTGACTGTAATTTATATTCCATGTGGCTTCTCTTCACTGACTCAAGAAACACTAAAAGAACACCAGCTATGTGCTGGGCAATATTTTGGGCATTGTGGATGCCTCCGTGAGTAATAACAACAAAAAGCCCCTTCTCTGATGAAATGTGTATTTTAAGATGGTAGACAATAAAATACATATAGAATATATCACATTCTGATAAGTCCTGTGAAAAATAATAAAGAGAGTATATTAGTTTGTTAGCACTAGCATAACTAAGTACCACAGACTGTTTGGCTTAAACAATAGAAAGTTATTTTCTCACAGTTCTGGAGCCTCTAAGATCAGGATGCCAGCAAGGCTAGTTCTTTCTAAGGCCTTTCTCCTTGGCTTGCAGATAGCTGCCTTCTTGCTGTGTCCCCACAGGCCCTTTTTCTGCAGACATCCCCTTCCTGGTGTCTCTCTTCTGAAAAGGACATAAGTCCTAATGGATTAGAGGGCCACTCCTATGACCTCATTTAACCTTAATTGCTTCTTTAAATAAAGGTTCTGTCTCCAAATGAAATCAAATCAAAATGTAAATTTTAGGGGGATGCACTTTGGTCTGCAATAGAAGGATACATAGCATGTAAATCTGCTTCTCAAAATCCTTTAATTACTTCTCGTTGCCTTCCAGAAAAAATCAAATTTTCTTTCCTTGGCATACAACATTAGCAGACCTATTCAGCTTCTTCCCTGGGTGGCATAGCTTGAGCTATATTAAATAAATCCTGCCAATGTGCTGTTTTCAATGCCTGAAATCTCTTCTTGCTCTTATCTTTCTAGAAAAGTATTTCCATACTCCATATCTAAGAGAAATCCTCTGTAAAAGCTCTTTCTCCTAGGCAGAATTAGATGTTCAATTGGCCAATAGCTCTTGTTATATACCCTTCTTATAATAATTAGGAATTCATGTTTATATGCTCACTTAAATGTCTATCTCTCCACTAAACTCCCATTTATCTGAAGGTAGGAATGTTGCTGCTTTTTATTCATAGTACTTACTAGAGAACTTTGCACCTAATATGCTTTATTTTTTATTTTTTTTGTTTTACCCTCATCTTGTGATTATACTAATATGCTTTAATTAAAAGACAAAAGAATTTTTGAATAAAGCGTAAATCACGTTAAAAAATCAAATACGTTAGTTTTATTGTCCAAAAAGTAATTTAAAAATCCTATTGTCTTTTTGTAAAACCAAAAATTACAGCATATATTATATTTCATCCTATTTGGGAATAGATATAAAATACATCTATTTGTCATTTGAGAACAGATATAGATCTTTATCTATCTATCTATCTTTAGATATAGATAGATATCCAGATACGGATATACATATTGTTAGTTTTCAGATTGGGTAAAAAATTTCAGATCATACAGATATACATTATATCTCATGATGTTCAATCTATTCCCAGCTGTCATGAAATATAATGTAGAATCTCTGATTTTATTATTCTACTTACAAACCTGCCACAATTTTTTGGATGCTGGAGAAAAACAGGAGACTCTTCAGACAGATACAAAGGTGATGCAAAAAGGGCAGGTGATGCCTGTGCATGAGGTGGGTCACATTACAGAAGGAAAACCCTGAGTTTAAGAAGCCCTAATCTTTTATAATGGGCAGTAAGCAAGCTTGCCTGACTTTTGCCTTGAAGGAAGACGTTATCTTTATTACACTAAAGGGTAAACAAACCTGCCTTTTGCTGCATCTTCCAAGGCTGTTTGCTATACAAATGTCCTTGGAAATATCATTGAGAAAAAGGCATAAAGTACTGCTCTCCAGGTGCTCACAAGAAGCGCAGGAGTGTGAGAGACCAATGAAGAATTGTCTCACACCAATAGTAAATAAGTTTGCTTGTTGATTAGGTTATTTAAAAATGTTATTAATTAAGGTAGGTAGACAGGAATACTGACATATATAAATGGCTTCAGAAGAGAATTTCCTACAATGTTATCCTAAGTTGCCTTCTTTACAAATCAGAACAGAGCCTGCTCTTTTCAAAGCAAAGAATCTCATCTATTTTCACACCGCTAATAAAGACATACCTGAGACTGTGAAATTTA
The DNA here is from genome assembly GCF_006542625.1 of Nomascus leucogenys. NCBI lineage: Eukaryota > Metazoa > Chordata > Mammalia > Primates > Hylobatidae > Nomascus > Nomascus leucogenys. Next base: position 3,115,222 of record NC_044396.1, read on the forward strand.
CAAAAGAAAGGTTTGTAATGGACTTAGAGTTCCACATGACTGGGGAGGCCTCACAATCATGGCAGAAGGCAAGGAGGAGCAAGTCACATCTTACATAGATGGCAGCAGGTACAGAGAGAGCTTGTACGAAAACTCCCATTTTTAAAGCCATCCAATATCGTGAGACTTATTCATTATCACAAGAACAGCATGGGAAAGACCTGACCCCATGATTCAGTTATCTCTCACTGGGTCGCTCCCACAACATGTGGGGATTATGGGAGCTACAAGATAAGATTTGGGTGGGGACACAGAGCCAAACCATATCAAACATCTTTCAGGAGAGTTTTCTGAAGGACTGTATTGCCACTCTTGCTAAATTATTTAAGTGATCAAACATTAAAAAAAAACCAATAAACTGTCTATGATGGTTAATTGTCATTGTAAGTGTAGTGGCCAGTAATCAGGGCCCTGTAATTTAATTCAGCTTCTTCTCTGGGTGGCATAGCTTGAGCTATATTAAATAAATTCTGCCAATGTGCTGTTTTCAATGCCTGAAATCTCTTCTTGCTCTTATCTTTCTAGAAAAGTATTTCCATACTCCATTATCTAAGAGGAATACTCTGTAAAAGCTCTTTCTCTTAGGCAGAATTAGATGTTCAATTGTCCAATAGTTCTTGTTATATACCCTTATTATAATACTAAGGAATTCATATTTATATGCTCACTTAAATGTCTGTCTCTCCACTAAATTTTCATTTATCTGAAGGTAGGAATGATGCCACTTTTTATTTATAGCACTTAGTATGTTATGTTAGTGCAGACACATTAATAAATATTTAATTTAATTATTAAATCATATTAAGATCAGTCTTAAGATACTGCAATCATATGATGTAATTAAGCATTACAGACTTGTAATAGAAATCCCAAACTTTGTTTCAAAAAGTTGATTCTTTTAAAATTACATAACAATCTTGTTTCTTAAACTTACAATACCATATCTTCAATGGTTCTCATAATCCTCGTTTATATAGCATGCTCCCAGTATACTTATAGAGATAGCATACCCATAAAATTGAAATTGTCATCTAATTTTTATGTCATTATTTTAAAAATTCAAAATAATCTTTTTATATAAGAATGTACTGGCATCTATGTTTCCCCATTCAAAGATAAATTATATTTTTAAAAGAATTTTAGAAATTGTATTTCTGTTATAAAAGATAGACTGCCTTTTATAAACTCATAAGCTAAACACTTATTTTAAGAGTTAGAAGTAGAGTGGCATAATTAATACTCTCAACATGGGACTAAGTCTTAGAAAGGTTACAACATTGTTAGGGTTAGCAAATGTTGATCAAGGAAAAGGCAGGGATGGATGCAGTTGGATGGCATAATTTCAACCAACAGATTCAATGAGTCCTGTCTACTATAAGATATCTTATAAATGTAGTAAAGCAGACATTCACAAGCTACAACCTGCAAGCCAAATCTAGTTCTTTGCCTGTTTTTATACGTAAAGTTTTATTAGAACATACTGTGCTCATTTGTTTATTATTGTAAACTGTTTTTGCAGTGCAATGGCAGAGTTGAGTAGTTGTAATAAAGGCCATATTACCTGAAAATGCCAACATATTTACTATCTGGCCCTTTACAGGAAATGTTTGCTGAGCCCTGGGGTAGAGAATAGTCACTCCAAATGTTTTATAAAGACTGAGACCAGTTAGCTAAGTTTCTAACAGTACTAAGCAGAAAAGAAGTTTTTTAACAGCTACCGAGTAGCTTACAGACTCATCAGGAGGGTTAGAGAACTGATATGAGCTACTCACACCAGGACCAATGTCTAAAGTTAGGTTGTGGAACTGGCTCAGTGAGAATGCCACTGCTAAACATTAAATGCTGTGGCTTGTACCTCCAATACCATTAACACTGGTTGCTGGACCCCACCTTTAACATCACTCCTTCTGTCCCAGGATTCAGTCCATCCATGACTACTGCTGCTGTCAGTGAATCTCTGGGGCAGGACTGAGGAAATTTAGTTCATTTGCTTGTACATCAGTTGCAGGGAATCCCTGAGCAATAGTATCTAGCACTTTCCACTCCTGCCTTCCATGAAGTTCATAAGATGGGGCATTCCACAAAGAACGTATTCAAATATTGGATGGCCTAAACTAACAACTTTAATACTCACTTGAAACCAACTGGAAATACTATAGCATTGAGTCAGTTAGTAAACATTTATCATTGAATGGTATTACATAAAACAGATTAGAATTATTTTAAAAATGAGTAACGACTCAAAAGATTTATAAGATCCAGACAGGTAAGATAGAGTAATGAGATAGAACAGGTTAAAAATTAAAATTGAGAGTGCTGGTGATACTGGCAAACAGGAGACCATTAAGACCAGATTAAGGACAACTAGTGGCAATGGTTTTTTTTAATAACTTATATAAATGTAAAGGCTACAAGTGCAATATTTGCTACATGGATGTATTTTGCAGAGGTGAAGCCTGGGCTTTTAGTTATATCCATCACCCAAATAATGTACATTGTATCCATTAAGTAATTTCTCATCATCCACCCCACTTCCACCCTCCCACCCTTCTGAGTCTCCAATATATATCAGTTCATACTTGACGTCCACATGTACACATTATGTAGCTCCCACTTACGAGTGAAAACATGCGGTATTTGTCTATCTCTTTCTGAGTTGTTTCACTTAAAGGTCTCCAATTTCATCCATGTTGCTCCAAGACACGACTTCATCCCCTTTTATGGTTGAATAGTATTCCACTGTGTATATATACCACATTTTCTTTATCCAATCATCTGTCAAAGGACAATTAGATTGATTCTATATCTTTGCCATTGTGAATAGAGTTGTGATAAATATACAGGTACAGGTATCTTTTTTATACACTGATTTCTTTTCTTTTATGTATACACCCAGTAGTGGGATTGCTGGATCAAATGGTAGCTCTATTTTTAGTTATTTGAGTAATCTCCATAAGTTTTCCATAGAGGTTGTACTAATTTAAACCCCCATCAACAATGTGAAAGCATTCTTTTCTCTCCACATCCTCACCAATATCTGTTATTTTTCATCTTTTTAATAATAGCCATTCTGACTGGTGTAAGATGATATCTCATTGTGGTTTTAATTTGCATTTCTCTGATGATTAGTGATAATAAGCATATTTTTCATAGGCTTATTGGCCATTGGTATTTCTTCTTTTGAAAAAATGTTTATTCATCTATCCATGTTCTTTGCCCACTTTTTAATGAGATTGTTTGTTGTTTTTGAGTTTTTTGAGTTCCTTGTATCTGAGTATCAGTCCCTTGTCAGATGCAAAGTTTGTAAGTGTTTTATCCCATTCTGTAGGTTGCCTATTCACTCTGTTGTTTATTTCTTTTGCATTACAGAAGCTTTTTGGCTAAATTAAGTCACATTTGTCTATTTTTTTATTTTACTTGTGCTTTCGAGGTCTTAGTCATAAATTCCTTGCTTAGAGCAATGTCTGGAAGAGTTTTCCCTAGGTTTTCTTCTAATATTGTTGTAATTTAAGGTGTTACATTGAAGTCTTTAATCAATCTTGAGTTGATTTTTGTATATGGTGAGAGATAGAGGTCCAGTTTTTTATTCCTCTGCATGTGGCAATTCAGTTTTCCCAGCACCATTTATTGAAAAGGGTGACCTTTCCCCAGTGTATAAATTATTTTGCACAATATTGCTATGTAATTTCTTCTGAGGGAATCAATTCTTTGAAACACAGAATTTGAAGTATAAGTCTGTAATGTGTAAGAGCTAAATCACATAATTTGTGGAGGCTTATGGATTTGAATTTTTATTAATATGTCTACACTAGTACACTATTAAATAGAAGGGTTGTAAATATCAGCCAACATGACTTATTGTGACTGTTTGCATTCATTCATTTATGCCCCTGAACTAGGAAGACCTACGGACCCCTATGGACTTGGATTCTCTCAGGAAGAAATAAAAATATAACTAGAATATAGAGTTATTGAAAATTTATAAGTTGGCTATGAGTTTGCATATGGTATTCTCTAGCCATAAAATTGAAACCAAAATTATAAAAATTAAAAGATCAATATAATGCAGATGTTTCCATAATCTAATATTTGATATTCTCAAGTGCAGCTCTTCTGTGTTTCCTTGTCTATGAAGCCAATGCATAAGAAGCTAATAAATGCTTGCTATATCCTATGGTCTCATTCAACTATGAAACTTGAAAGCAGGATAATAATAAACAAATGCTTCAATTCCATAATATAAATTTACTAAGTATTTTGAGAAAAATCTCGACCGTCTGAAATCTGACATAAACAATAAAATCAATGGTAGAAGAAACATGTAAAACTGAAAAATCAGCTGAAAAGCTAGAGGGCTCATACCTATCACAGTCACCATGAATAAGGTCAGGTGACGTTTACGTAGATTTAAAATGTTCCAGAATTCATTTAAAATAAATGTGAATTTTGGCAAAGCCTAACTCCACATGCAGTTTTTAAAAAATAAATTTGTCTTTTCCAGATTTTTTTCTGAAATCCATCAAACTTTAAAAAGAGTTATCTCTATTCTGCAGTAAGGTTCTATTTGGAGTTTTGGTCTTTTGTTTTGTTTTGCAAATTATTAGAGAAAAACATGATATAAAATATAGAAAATATTCTAGGTTGGAATGATGGCAATAAAACAGAAAAAATATGAAAAAATATTATACCATGTTAGTTAATGGAATCTTCAAGATAAACCTTGGTCCATTGATAATAAAGTGTATATCATCTATTTTTATATTTTGGAAACTAACATTTAAAGTTAGTATTTCCCTGAGTAGCGTAGGGGATATGAGAACTTTTTCTTCATTGCTTTCAAAACTAAACAGAAATCTTGTCTTGGGAACTTGTAGGTTTAACTATCTGGCATTAGGTATAGTCTACCTAATGAACATCTCTCACTGTTATAACCATTCCCAAGCCATGTGATACTTGGAAGTGTACACTGAGACCTGAGACCTGAATGAGATGTCATGTTTAGGATCTTAGAGGGCCATGGCATGAGGGTTGAATGTCTCACCCTATGCCTCTATGATATCACATGAAGAGTGCTTTGACAGCTCCGTAGAGAAGTAATATGTACCAAGTTCTCTGCTGATTATTGATCAACAAAGTTTCTTCTTATTGTGTATCTCTCATCTCTCTGTTTTCTTCCTATTGATCCCATAAATTTTATAATTATTACCTTTTATTACTCTCGAGATGTTTTCATTCTTATAATTAAGACAGTTTTAAAGTATTCACATTGAAAAGGAGATTACAGGTTTATAAATAAAGCTCCAGCTTTATTTATAATGATATAAAATTAGAAACAAAAGAAGTCTGTCAATAGGGGACATTTATTAGGTAAATTAGAGAATATTAATACAGTAATGTACTAAGTAGTTACCTCAGTGATATAACTTTAGATGTGTGGACTTAAAAGGTGTACATAATATATTACATTAAAAAAAACTTGCAAATCAATGTGTTTGGCATGCCCCTTCCCTTTTTTAAAAGATATATACATTCGTGTGCGTATGTTTGCGTAAGCACAGAGAAAAAAATATTAGAATTAAAGAGGACAAAGAGACTTTTACTTCAGAACCCACATAAATTTTAAAGGGCTATGAGTGATTTATACTTTTTATTACGTTTGTTTGTTTTTCTCTATTTTTCAAGTCAAACACTCATTAATTAAATGGTTGTATGCAAATAACTTTGCCAACCACTGTAAAACGCAACATCTATTGGGGAGTTTTAAATCTCTGCCTCAGGACTCCTTTGACCCAAATCAAAAGAAAATATGTTTCCTGTTCAGTTTTCATTTCAATATATGAGGCCTTGTGATTAAAAATAACAAACCTCCTATAAAAACATTGAGTTACCCTGCCATCCCACATCACTAGATGATGTTCTATTCATTCTTGTTCAGATCTATGGCTTTTTAAAAAACTTGAATGCATTTTTTCTCTTCAGTTTCTGTGGCTTTTTAAAAACTATTTTCTACATAAAATTAAGAGTAGTAAATTGGCATGTTCTTCTACCTTGAGGATATGACACTGTTATGAGAGGGTATGGAAGAAATGACCTCAAATTTTCTTGCGGTGCTCACATATTAGTAAGAGAATGTGCTCTTTGCATTTTCCTTTGCTAGTAATGTTAACAGGTTAATGTTATATAACATGTATTGGTTATGTACTTTCAAGGATAATATTTTTGAGTACTGCATTGCCCCAGGAAAGAAAATGTTTCAGAAAATTGAATCTTCTTTCATTCATTCTCAAATCTCCATTGAGGACCTATTGTGTTCTTAGCATCCACACTATATATTGCAGACCACCTCTTTTGCATAGTAGTGGCACAAAATCATCTGTCATACTAAGAATTTTAGCAATTGGGGTGAAAATGTGGTAACTTTAGTTAATATTAAATATCCATTCTATTACCATCCGGACCTGTTGTGACCCTATTTTTGGGCTCAGAGTAAGTGTGTGGCTGTGGAGCAATACTTCCTATAGGCAATGTTCAATGGCTTATAATGGGGATAATAATATGATGTGATATTTAACAAGCAGACTCAACCAATAGAGTGCTGTTGGCCCTCCTTATCTGTGGGTTTCACCTCTGTGAATTTAACCAACCTTGGATGGAAAATATTGGATAAAAAATGGATGGTTATGTCTGTATTAGCATGTACAGAATTTTTTACTCATCATTATTCCCTAAACATTACAATATGGCAACTATTTACATAGCATTTACATTGTGTTAAGTACTATAATAAACCTAGAGAGAATTTAAAGTATAAGGGAGGATGTGTGTAGGTTATACGCAAATACTATATCATTTTATATAAGGGACTTGAGCATCCATGAATGTTGGTATCTGCAGGGCTCCTGGAACCAATCCCTTGTGGATACTGATGGATGCCTGTAGGTGTTGGTGAGGATGTGGAGAAATTGGAAATCTCACACACTGCCAGTGAGAATGTAAAATGGTACAGCCACTGTGGTATATATAATTTTCATTTTATGTAAGAGATTCAAGCATCTGTGGATTTCAGTATCTCAGGGAGTCCTGGAACCAATCCCCTGAAGATAATGAAAATGACTATATAGTTGTTATGTTAGTTGTAATTTAGTTTAGTTTTAATCACCTAGACCTGTCTACAATTACCACTCCTAACACAATGAGAATAATTTATATTCCATAAGAGTGATTTGTGCAAGGCAAAATGTCTAAGGGCTTTCTCCTCTCTACTGAAATACATGCCTCAAACCAATTTCAGAAAATTTTATAAAAATATTTCTTAGGGCAATACCAATTGCTTTGAGAACCACTTTCTTCTTTTCAATTAGAAATCATAGTAACTCCTGATGACAAGACTAGCTACAAATGATGTATACCACAGAGGACATGGCAATTCATGACAGTGTTTCTTTTCTAATAAATGGCCTTATTGAAGAAACTGAAGTAAATCATTGAGAGTAAAACTGATTGTCTCTTTAAAAGGTGATCAATTAGCTCTCCAACAAATCACTCCTTGACTATAATTTATAATGCTATTTAAGTTATTGGTGATGTTTATCTTCACTCTTTTCTGGCTCTTTTACCATTTATTTCTGGTTCTCTCACTTTGGGCACATGGTAGATCCATACTTCCCCACCTTCTTTGAAGTTAGGCATGGCCAAGAGAATTGCTTTGGCCAATGAAATCTAAGCAGAAGTTGTTAAGAACCCGGTTGAGATTTGCCACACCTTCCTCCCCACTGTTGAAGTATAGTTACATCAGGATGAAGCCTTTGTCATCCTGGGTCACTGAGTAACCAAGATGAGTGGAATCCCTACAGACCTACATTGGATGGGTAATGTGCATGGGAACCAACCTAATCCACTAAAATTTGTTGTTTTTTTTTCTTAAGACAGCATAATCTAATCCATTCTGACTAATACAACACCTAGATAGAGCATCCTCCTTTAAATTCTAGCACCTATTTCTCCCTTTCTTTTATTCTAATTCCTTTTCATTAATAACATCTGCTAGGTCACATCCATGAAGATATATATCCTTTGTGAATTTATGAATTTAAAGAATCATCAGGATACAGCTAACTCCAGTATTATCTTCTAGGAGAATGAGAATGATAGAGCACAAAACATATTTAAAAACTGTTCACTAGATGAAGTATTGTACCCTGAAGAAAATAGATACAATATACTTTCATTTCATTCTCTTCTAAAATACTTCACAAACAATGTCTTATCATCCTATCTCGTTCAATTTATGTGCATGAATACATTCCTGGCAAAATTCAACCCCTGTAATTCTTAAAAAGTCTACCTCTGGGCAAAATATATAACAAACCAGAAGAATAAATCCTAGATTTTAAAAATGTCATTTATATCTTCAGTATTTGCAAAGCAATTACTAACTTCCCCTAGACTTAAGACAGCTAGAGTCTAATGTTGATTAAACTTGCCAAAATATTTTGCTGTAAGCTTAGAGAAAGTAATAAAACATTGAAGGAGAATACCCAACATAGCCACAGTCTGCTCTGTTAGTTAACATTTTAAAGACCTAAGAAAAAGCTTAGATGGAGCCAAAAACCTGTATAATATCCTATGTTACCTCACCATTTGTCTTTCACCAAATGACTTCCCAAATGCTGTGAAGTAAAATTAAGTTTTGAACTTTTCTGAATCCTTTCAGTGTTTCATGTAAGAAAATGTTTATTATTCATAAGCCACCTTTAAGAATTTAATTAATTCCAATAAAAATGTATGCTTTGATCCTAATGATTGCATCTTAGTCACAGATAAGTAAGTCACAGAATCCTCTACAGACTACATGATTTGAAAATACAATACACACTATGTAACTTGAAAATATAAGGAACAATATTTTCCTAGAAATAAATTTCCTGAAATTGTATTCATGTTTCCTCAAGTCTTCTTTTACTTTCTTTTGATATTTTGAACCCTAACCACCAATAGATTCATTTCTAAGACTAGAAGGCACATTTGAATCCAGTGATTGGATGATTGGGAGCAGTGTTGGCAGGAATTAAAATGTTTTTCTTTAACTGTATTAAAACTTGTTTCTCTGCAATATGGACTTCCCTACTTGCAATTTTGAGTTTCTTATTGTTCAAGTAAGTAAATACTGTAGTATGTTCTTCTTGCAGCCTGATTTATAAAATCAAATAGAATAATGCAATAGAAAAAATCCAAAACAGATTAATTAAGATTATGAATACCAGGCAAAGTTTTTCTCAACTTGTGTGCTTAATATAAGTCCTTGTATATTAAGAGGGTAAAAGTCTATTTATTTGACTTGGTAAAAAATGAAGAGGGGAGACATAGATGAGTCTTGGAAAACTTGGAAACCATTAGGTTTCTGCTTTCTGCTTTTTAGCTACATAGGAATTAAGGTCACAGGCAGGTCACCTGAGGAATTGGCAAAGGCCCATAAGAAAGATTGAACCAATATGTTCAAGTTGTTATTAACTGTTAATTGATCTAATTACTCAAGAGTCTATGTAAGGCATGTTTTTCTAACTACATGATAAAAACATAATTGTGATCGCAACTGCCGAGACCAGCTCAGTTGTGGAGACCCTAACCCAGTAGCGCTAGAGGAATTAAAGACACACACACAGAAGTATAGGGTGTGGAGTGGGAAATCAGGGGTCTCACAGCCTTCAGAGCTGAGAGCCTCGAACAGAGATTTACCCACATATTTATTGACAGCAAGCCAGTGATAAGCATTGTTTCTATAGATTATAGATTAACTAAAAGTATTTCTTATGGGAAACAAAGGGATGGGCTGAAATAAAGGGATGGGCTGAAATAAAGGGATGGGTCTGGCTAGTTATCTGTAGCAGGAACATGTCCTTAAGGCTCAGATCACTCAAGTTATTGTTTATGGTTTAAGAACGCCTTAAGCAGTTTTCCGCCCTGGGTGGGCGAGGTGTTCCTTGCCCTCATTCCAGTAAACTCACGACCTTCAGCGTGGGCATCATGGCCATCATGAACATGTCACAGTGCTGCAGAGATTTTATTTATGGCCAGTTTGGGGGCCAGTTTATGGCCCGATTTGGGGCCTGTACCCTGCATGTCCCCCTTCTTTGTTTTGCAAAGCGATAAAAGCAAAGGCAGCTTTGTCACATGAGCTACTTCTCACAGGAGTCAGGATCCACATCTGCAGACTATACAAAGACAAACAACACAGATTAAAAGCACAATCATCATTGAAATCACAGAGCCTCCAAGTGTTTTTACCCATTTTAATGGGTTACTAGCTGCTAATCTGTCTGAAGCTCCTTCAAGCACTCCAGTTCCTGGCATGAAGGTCAGGTGTGCCTGGGATGCTTTAAATATTCGTTCTTTTAATTTTGCAATGTCCAAAGACAAGTTTGTAAAGTGTCCTTCTAGATGCCTTTTTATTCTTTCCTAAATTTTGATCTCATTAAGAGCTATTAATAGCTTCCATATGTTTAGCTCCTAGAGCGGGCCATATCATTTGAGGTTGAGGTGCCACTATACCACCATGGTTCCAGATAATAAGAACTCTTGCCATACTTCTTAGACTTTCTACCATCTGACCATTTTGTTCAGACCAGCTGAACATAGTGTGGCCATGGCACGCAGACTGAGAGGTGCAATTCCAGCTAAACATCCCCTTAGGGGACCAATTAATAATGATTCCATAGGAATCGTACGCAGCACCTCTGCCTGTTCTGCAATGCAAGCTTCCCAAACAAGTACATTCATTTTTTCTGGCCAGGTTCAATTTTGTTTACAAATAGGTTTTTGAGGGCAGTATGCCTCAATTATAGGAGCAGATTCATTATGGTAAATACTGAGATCAGAAAGCATGTGTAACTGTGTCATAGAGTGATTACATCCAGGCATTATTGCCAACCACGATTGATAAATATGCCCAGTAAGTATAATTGCTCTCTGTGTCAGCCCTTGTTGAAGGAATACACATGGCAATGGTGATCACCACTATCATAGCTATCATTAAATTACTCATTGTGACTGGTTGTCCCACTTTCCTCAGGTTTTCTTCCACCATCTGTGACAGCTTCTTGATCTGTCCCCAGGTGGGTGGCTGTTTTCAACAAGTGTTGCTTGTGACAGTTGGGGTCCTCCTCAGCGTCAGTCTTGACATGGCTGCAACCGGGGTGGCCTCGGGATCCTCCTGGAATCTCTTCCTCAGCATCTGGCTCATGATAAGGTTTCAGATGTTTTGATGGTGTCCAAATCGGCTGTTGATTTGGTCCTGGAGAAACACAAGCATAACCTCTAACCCAAGTTATTATTTTACCTATTTCCCAACTTTTTGTTATCGGATCTCTCCATCAAACCAGTTGTTCTGCTTCTGTCTTTGCAGCTGGTTTCTGTAAATGCTATTCAGCTGCTGATAACATCTGGCCTTTAGGCAGCCTCAAAAAATTTAAAGTTAATAATGCTAGATTCAGTTGCATGTGGGGTTTCCCATAGTCCTAATTTCTCCCCCTTTTTTGTTTTTGCAACTGCTGTTTCAGGGAGAGATTCATTCTTTCCACTATGGCTTGTCCTTGAGAGTTATATGGGATACCAGTAATGTGTTTAATATTCCATATAGAGAAAAATGTAGCTAGAGCTTGGCTAGTATAGCCTGGGGCATTGTCCATTTTAATAGAAGCTGGAATGCCCGTCATAACAAAACACTGCAAAAGGTGATGTTTAACACAGGCAGAAGACTCTCCTGATTGGCATGTAGCCCAGACAAATTGAGAAAAGGTGTCCACACGTACATGTACACAATTAGTCTCCCAAACGAGGGAACATGTGTGACATACATTTGCCAAAGAGAATTAGGTTCCAATCCTCGAGGATTAACTCCTCCTGTAAAAGATGAGGAATGCACCATTTGTCAAGTTGGGCATCGCTGGATAATAGCTTTAGCTTCTTTCCAGGTAATGCTGTATCTGCATTTGAGACCAGAGGCATTAATATGGGTTAAATTGTGAAAGTGTCTGGCATTAGATATTGCATTAGCAACTAGGCAAATAGCCATTTGATTCCTTGCAGTCAAAGGTCCTGGAAGAGGTGTATGAGCCCTAATGTGAGTGATGAACTGAGCATTTTCAATTAATTGTGTGGAATGAACCACATATGAAGAATCAGAAATCACATTAATATGCATATTAAAAGCAGTCAATACCTCAATTGCAGCTACAAGCTCTGCTTTTTGAGCTGAAGTATAGGGCACCTGGAAAACTTTACTTTTTGAGCCAGAATAAGAAGCTTTAGCATTACTAGACCCATCTGTAAAAACATTATCAGCACTTTCAATTGGTTTAAATTTAGTTATTCTAGGGAGGATTCAATTAGTTAATTTCAAAAATTGAAACAGTTTCGTTTTAGGAAAATGATTATCGAGAATACCCACAAAGTCAGCTAAATGGGTTTGCTAAGTAAGACTATTTACAAAAGCTTGCAGTATTTGTGCTTTGTGAGAGGGACAATAATTTTTCCAGGATCATATCCATGTAATTGAACAATCCGAGTTCTCCCATTACCTATCATAGTAGCGATTTGATCCAAATAAGGAGTTAGAATTTGTGAATTAGTATGTGGAAGAAAAAGCCGCTCTACAAGATCTTGCTCTTGAACAATAACACCAGTAGGTGAATGCTGAGTTGTAAAAATGAGCAAATCTAGAGTCTTCTCTGGATCTATTCTATTTATTTGAGCTTTATGGACTTGCATTTCTATTAGCTGCAGATTTGTCTCAGCTTCTTTTGTTTGCCCAGGGCTAGTAAGACTAGGATCTCCTCTAAGAATAGAAAGTAGATTACTCATGGCACAGGTAGAAATGCCTAGAGCAGGCCATATCCAATTAATATCCCCTAGTAATTTTTGAAAGTCATTTAATGTTTTCAATTGATCATTACGTATGGTTACTTTCTGTGGCACAATGGTAATGTCATTTACTAAGGTCCCTGAGTAGGAGTAAAGAGTAGTAGTCTGAATTTTGTCAGAAGCTACAATTAAACCAGCATGAGAAATCGAATTTTGCAAGTGATCATAACATTGGAGTAATATTTCTTGAGTGGGGGCAGCACAAAGTATATCGTCCATATAAGGAATAATGTGCTTTCCTTCTAATAGGTCGCAGAGCAGCCTGGCAATCGGGATTAGCATTGTTGAAAGTTAATAATGGCAACATGATATCCTGAGCAGCCGAATCTGCAATCACCTTATTAAGAGATTTCTGTAACCGAGCTATAAAATCTGTGTACGGTTCTTTTGGTCCCTGCCTTACAGCACTAAAGGAAGGGTATTGCTGTCCTCCTAGATTGATTTTTTCCCATGCTCTAATGCACACTCCTCTAAGCTGTTCTATGGCCTCATCCTGCACTACCACTTGTGCATCTAAACCAGCCCAGCTGCCAACCCCCAAAAGTTGGTCTGCAGTTATATTAATTTGAGGTTGGGCCTGAGTATTGCAAGCAGCCTGAATGGAAGCTTCATCTGCCCACTGAGTTTTAAATTGTAATAGCTGAGCAGGAGTTAGACAAGCTCAAGTAAGAGCATCTCAGTCAGTAGGAATCATCCGACTAGAAACAGCAACATTCTTTAACTCCCATTACAAAAGGAGAACCTGGTCCATATTGATTAATAGCCTATTTAAACTCTTTAAGTGATTTAAAAGGAAAAGGCTCAAATGTAGCTATAATATTTCACTGTTGATCTGGGGGTATATTCTAACAGGGAACTGCCAAGCCTCTAAATCACCCTCTCATCTAGCTTGCTGAATTCCTGCCTGAATAGAACTGAGAGTGGCCGCTCAAGGTGCTGCTCGAACAGTTACTGGGGCAACTACTTTTCGCCTAGCGTCCTCCGGAAAAGAAAGATCTGGAGGGTCAGGCCACTCTTTTTCTTCAAAATAAGGAGGGGGTGCAGAAGAGTAGGGATGAACCTCTTCCTCCTTTGCTGCTTTAGCTTTAGCTGGCAAACAAAACTGCTCTGTCACCTCTTCTGTTACTTCATTATACTTCCCTTCCTCCTCGTCATCAGTGTGAAAAGGTTCCAAAGTGGAAAGAACCAGAGCCCACACTTGTCTCATTGTTACTCTGATGCTTCCAAGCTCCCCTTCTTACTCACCACAGGGATTGCTTAAGAGTACTCAGGTGTCCTCCAGCTTAGTTCCCCGTTCTCCAACCATTGCTCCAGAAGCCCTTCAACCTGGGTTCGAGCCTCCAGCTCAGTCGTGGAGACCCTAACCCAGCAGCGCTAGAGGAATTAAAGACACAAACACAGAAATATAGGGTGTGGAGTGGGAAATCAGAGGTCTCACAGCTTTCAGAGCCGAGAGCCTTGAACATAGATTCACCCACATATTTATTGACAGCAAGCCAGTGATAAGCATTGTTTCTATAGATTATAGATTAAAAGTATTTCATATGGGAAACAAAGGGATGGGCTGAAATAAAGGGATGGGTCTGGCTAGTTAGCTGCAGCAGGAACATGTCCTTAAGGCACAGATCGCTCATGCTGTTGTTTGTGGTTTAAGAATGCCTTAAGCGGTTTTTCTGCCCTGGATGGGCCAGGTGTTCTTTGCCCTCATTCCGGTAAACCCATAACCTTCAGCATGGGCATCATGGCCAATGAACATATCACAGTGCTGCAGAGATTTTGTTTATGGCCAGTTTGTGGGCCAGTTTATGGCCAGATTTGGGGCCTGTTCCCAACAGGCAACTTCAACAAATTATGTCCCAATGTAACTCTTAAATTTTCATTGAAAAGGTAATCAAAAGCAAAATGATTTACATAAATATACTCATCATTTATCCTCAATAGATTTCTCTCAAGCAATACAGAGTCATTTTAGAAATGGAATTTTGCACATTTTGAAACATGATTATGGAAACACCAAAAGTAACATTAAGACTCCATGAAATTGTATTTACTAGACTCCATCCCCAATTTACAGACATTCCCACTGAAACAATACCCAGTTTCTTCCAGAAGACCGAGTCTGTTGCAAGGCCCCTATTTTGCAGCCATCCTTGCTCCCTTAAAATACAGTGTTCAGAGGTGAGCGTTCCCTACTGTGAACTTCAGCCACAGACTTCGGAACTCATGCTCCCTCAACTCAATATTCCCATCCCTGGCAGTTCCACCAGGTTATATCCCAAAACTGAAACATTTTCATAAGACAATTATTTCTTTCTCTTCTATGGGTTCTTTGCTGACCAAAGCTTTCTTGGCACTAGTACACTTTTTCTCAACCAGAGTATGATATAATTAAACATAGAGTAACCTATGCTACACTGTCTTTGAGTTTGCATGAACACTAAGTTGAACTGAATTTCAAGAAACTTTGGTTAATTAAAATCAAATAAAGAAAGTGAAATGATCATTTGATAAAAGATATGACAAAATGAGAACCTGGTATTTGAAAATGGATCTAGTTTGTTTTACTGAATTAAGATAGCTAAATAAAGCAACAGGGCAATAAATCAATAATGAAACATCCTAAAACAAAATAAGTTGCATTCCTTATTGTTGACTATTATGCAAACTATCCTTCTCTCTCTTCTTCCTTTCCTGACATCCATGTTGATATAGCCTCTACTAGAATGAGTTGAATAGATAATGTGGAATCTGATAAGGAAAAAAACATTATTTCTTTCTGAGCTTGATCTTTATACCTTTTTATAAAACTGGGATTTAGACTGATCCTTTCTAGTCTTCATTCAAAATTCTTCAGCAATTTATGTGGAGGTTATTTTCATATAGCACTTCAATAACAGTTTTTGAAAGATAAAAATAATTATTGGTACAGGACACTAAGAAGAAAAAAAAACCTCATTAATTGTATAAATTGCTTGATTTGCTGTGGAAATTTACAAAGAAACCAGAGTATGGATAATGTTTCTTGAATTAGCTTATGTGAAAATAGTTCCCTGAGGTTCACTTGCTGTCTGTTAGGAAACAGTGACAACATTAGACTGAAATCATTTTTACAGGCAGAAGTAAATCATACACCCTTCTCTATAAACATTATGTTCCTAACAGCATCAATGTTTGCTTATTCTTCAGAGTATGAAAAAAAATCTATTATAGACTTGCATTCCATATACTTTAAACAAATTTAATATTTTTATTAGGGTATAATTTATGCACCATAAAATTCACTAATTGTAAGTATAACAGTTGGTGATTTTTATGAAATTTATACAAATGTGCAATCACTGCCACAATATAATTTTAGAACATTTGTAGCATCCCCAAGGGTTCCCTCATGTCCATTAAAAGTCAATCCTGCTCCCTCTGCCATCCTCAGGTAACTGCTGATCTGCTGTCTCTATAAATTTACCTTTCCTAAAAATTTTATATAAACAAATACACACAATATGTTTCCTTTTAGATCTGGCTTCTTTCACTCAGCATAGTGTTCTTGAGATTCATCCATGTTGTTGTATGAATCAATAGTTCATTTCTCTTCATTGCTAAATAAGATTGCATTTTATGGATACATAATATTTTGTGTATTTATTGACCAGTCAATAGACATCAGGATTGGTTCCAGATTAGTGCTATTATCAATTATGTTGCTAGGAACATCTACATACACGTCTTTGTGTGGTCTTGTGTTTTCAATTCTCTTGGGTAGGCAGGCTGCATTGTATGATTAAGTACATGCTTAATTTTCAAGAAACTGTCAAAAGTATTTTCTAAAGTGATTAGAGTGTTTTCCATTCCCAACAGAGGGAATGTATGAGGGTTCAAATTTATCCATATTCTTACCAACATTTGGTGTTTTCAATATTTTGGATTATAATCATTCTAGTGGATGTGTGAAGTGGTATCTTGTGATTTTAATTTGCATTTTTAAGTGATTAATAATATTAAACATCTTCTCATATCCTTGATGGCCTTTTCTGTATCTTTTTAGTAAAATGTCTATGAAAATATTTTGATCATTTTTAAATTATTTTCTTGTTATTGAATTGTAAGAGTTCTTTTATATTCTGAATATAAGTCCTCAAATATATGATTTATAAATATGATATCCAAGTGTAGGTTTTGCCTTTTAATTTTTAATTATATTTTTGGAAGAGCAAAAGTTTTAATTTAGATAAAGTCTAATTGAGCAATTGTTTTCTTTTAAGTAATTTGTTTTGGGTGTTATAACTAAAATATCTTTGCCCAACCTATGGTTACAATACTTTCCTTTATGTTTTCTTCTAGGAAGTTTTACAGTTTTAGCCCCTACATTTAGGTTTATAGTCCATTTTGAATTAATACCTGTCTACAGTGTAGGGTAAGGGTCTAGGTAACTTTTTTTTTATATATGGATATTCAATAGCCCCAGCAGTCTTTATTTAAAAGACTGCTCTTTTGTTATGGAATTGTCTGTGTACCCTTGTCAAAAAAAAATCAGTAAATGTAAGGGCTTATTTCTACATTTTCTATTTCCACCTACTTTTAATAAGAAAAGTTCCAAAGCATTGGTACAGATAGAAAGGCACACATAAACATGGTGAATTGGTCATTGGTGCTAAATTATAGATAGTTTTCAAATTACAACGTTACCTCTGCTCATACCAATTTCTTTTTCTCTTAAGATGCCTTTGGGTTTTTTTTCTACTTTGCTACCGACTTTGCTTTTTGTTTTTTAACTACCTACTTTATTTAATCTCAATTCTTCATTGCTGAGAGGTTAAGAGTGAGCTAGTAAATCAGTTTTCAGAGAAAGGAAGGGTATGAGTCAGCAAAGCCAAGAGCCTTTAGAAATCTAGATTCCAAAATAGCCTGGAACCTCACAGTACAGACCATTGCCTCAGAGTCCTGCCTTATTGATAGAAATAGGGGGTAGAGAAATTCTAGGCAGAAGAGGACAGGTTCCTGGTGAAACTCCACCCTCAAGCCAAAAAGCCTGAAACGGCAGCCTGAAGCGAGAACTTACATCCCTGCTAACCTGCTTGAATGTTGCCTTTTCATAAAGCACCCATGGCCCTGCTCTACCCCATCCTGTGTATATAAAAACCCCAGACTCAGCCAGTAGACGGGACTAGGGCTGGACATCAGAGAGAGGTGGCTTGACATCAGAAGGAGAGCTTGAGGGCATAGCTTCAGAGTAGAATCCAACCAGAGATGACTGTACTTCAGGGGAAGATTACCTAACTGCCCCATGACCTTTTCAGCTCTCCTTCCTGCTGAGAGCCACTTTCATTGGCAATAAAATCTCCTTCATTTACCATCCTTCAATTCATTCATGTGACCTCATTTTTCCTGGATGCTTGATAAGAGCTTGGTTGCCAAGAGTGCAGATACAAAAGGCTGTCACACTGGCCCTTTGCCCTTACTGGTGGAGGGCAGCTGCCCACGCAAAAGGCAAAGGGCTCACTGAGCTGGTAACACTTATGCTATCCTCAGACGACAGAGCTAAAAGAGCACTGTAACACACCCTCTGGGGCTTCGGGAATCCCAGGCACCCCTGCCAGGACACTGCCACAGGGTCTGCATGGAGTTCGCTCCTGCCAGTGCTAAAGCATCTGGCCAGTTCCTGCACCTGCTCACCTGCATTCTCTCTCCCACGAGGGGTAGAATGCAGTGGGTCCAAGTCAGTGGAGTGTGATCCTGCTCCGCCAAAGCAGCCAGCTGGTTCCAGCGCTCCTTCACCCCAGTTCCCATGCTTATTTGCTTGAGCACTCTCTCCCACAAGGAGTTGAGACTGCGGGCTGAGTAAACAAGGCACCCCTGTCATCCCATGAAGGGGTCAGGGAAATCTCCTGCTTCACTATTAGCAAATTTTCACTGACTAACATCACTTTTACATGATCCATTTGTGTGTTCTTAAATGACTAATAATGCCAACATGGGACCTAAGGCTTTTTGCTCAACAGGAAGAGACACTGTCACGTCAGAAATAAGATTTTGACTCAATTACTTTGGCTTTCAATTTAATCCCCACATTCTTTGTTATTTTCTTATAAGATTGTTCCAAATATGTAAAATCTTAATTGTATTTCACCTGTAGCAATCCCAAAACGTAGTATCCCAGGAGGCTATTTTTGTTCACATTTTTAAAATAACTTTTCTCAAGAATCTTAGTACCTATAAATCTTTATTCTTTCTGTTATAAGGTCTAGTTTGTGTAAAAGAAAATAGAATCTTGAGACCCCAAACTCACTATGCTAAAGGGAAAATTAAGCTTGGGAACTGAGTCACGCAATGCGCCTCCCTTTTGTTCCCCAACAGACAGTTGTAATTTCACAACCCTGTGGCATAGCCCCTAAATCTTTGAGGATACATATTTCACCCCCCATAAACTAGTGAGTTCCATTGAATCTCACCCTGACAATGTTAATTATTAGCTTATCTTCCCAGGTACAGGATAAAGTCAAGACCAGAAATCATCCCTCCACCTACCCTAAGACAAATACATAATAGATTTTTATCCACTACTCCCTCTTTTCACATGTAAAATGTAGATTTACTGAGGCTCATCAGAACCTCACAACAGTGCAACCACTTTCCTCACTACCTACCCTCCCTCCCTTTTTCCCCTCCTGCTTGCTGTTTCCCTTTTAAATAACAAAGTTCCCAAAACCCCCTTTGAAAAACGCACAGGTCGCAGATGATCCTGTGACTTCTGTTTTTCTTCTCTCCCCTGGCTAAATAAACCTCTACTAATTGAGACCTGCCTCAGTCACTTTCTCATTATCACTGGTTTTTAGTTTTCCCTTCCGTAAATTTAGAATTTTTACATAAAAATACTTACTTAAAAATACTTTATTTATTTAGAAACTATTTTTATTTAGAAACTGTCTCGCTCTGTGACCCAGGCTGGGGTGCAGTGGCTTGATAATAGCCCACGGCAGCCTCGAACTCCTGGGCTCAAGCGATCTTCCTGCCTCAGCCTCACAACTAGCTAGGACTAGAAGCGTGGGCTACCGCACCCTGCTAATGTTATCATTTGTATTTTTATATTTATGTAATTATTTTTAAGTATTCTAAAATGTATCATAGGAATTTATTTACCCCTATGATTTTGTATTTTTTATTTGGTCTAAGCTGAGCATTTAGCACCATGTAACAGTATAGGATTCATTTATATTAAAGTGGTGTCAGGGAATTGGCAACGTCTGTTCAGGTTGCGCATGCTCATGGTAAAACTACAGTTAGAGCAAATGAAGCTGACGAGAAGGAATGAAGGCGAAATTGCAGCAGCCTAACTCACTTAACCAAATCAGCAGACTTTTCTAACTGATCGAATGCCAACAGTACTTACAGCATTCTCCAGTTGCAAAGCAAAAAAAAGAGAGAAAGTAAAAGAAAGAGAGAAATGTTAACAAATTGCAAAGAAAAAAAAGAGAGAAAGTAAAAGAAAGAGAGAAATGTTAACAAATTTCTGATAGCCTTTTTGATTTTTAATTCATAAGCCAAATGGAACAATTGAATCAGGGGAGGATATTCAGAAGTCAATAGGTCAGAGACAAATACTAAATGCAAAGGAGTGATTGCTCATAGCTAGGGTGCCTGAAAATAGGCTCTGTGAACCCTTGCTTGAAAGTATGCGACACTACCATGCCCTGCCCTTGGTGCTGGACGTAAGATAAAGCAGCGTCTAAACAGCATCTTTCAAAGGTCTTCATTTGACAGGATAGCTCTTCCTGAGCATTCTATCTTATGGCACTAATGGCCCTGGAGGCTCTGCTAATATTTCTTTCCCCTTCAAAATTCACAGCCCAACAGCATGTCTGGTTTATATTTCAATCTGAGCAATGAGTAGGGAGCAACCCACAGCCACATTGAGAGCCAGCCTTGAAAATCAGAGGGAGCTCTTGATTTTGGACAGGACTTTTCAGGATCCTTTTGAGAAAGTGCTGGGCACTGCAAGCAACATGTGAGACACCATGACATCTGTTGTATCCATCATGTGCCCTGTGCCTGGCATGGTGCCTGTCCCACAGTAAGCAGGCAAGAAATGATTTTAAGTGAAAGATTGATTGGGCTGACTGGACTCTTTCTCCATTCAAAATAACCTTTCATATTTATGCAACACGTAGTTTACCAGCTTCACAGAAATGAAAAACTTTGTGTGAAGTGTTGGGGCTACCAAGATGAAGATGGACTTCCTGCCATCATAAGGTTCCTGATCTAGGCACAGATAAGAGCAATGTCCCATTCGAATTACATTACAATTCTGAAAATGAGTTTAAGGTTTCCCCCAAACAGTCTTATAGGCTGGAAAAACACCTTTGAGGCAGGAACCAATCCCAAATATAGCCATTTGGACATACTAGATAATTGGTCTCTCCTCCCTTTTGGATGTTACTGGCTGCCCAGGCAGAAACATGTTTTTATACAGATGCAGTCTCACAGACATCCTGAGATTTAACCTAGATAGCTGGAAACCAGACAAACATTCTCAATTTTACTATGATTACTAAAGTTTTTTTCTTTGGCAAATCTTAGAATAATGTCACAATTGAGCAAAAGCAGTCCGGTAGAATGCTGGTTTATGTTTGTAACACTTCAGCCCTAATACACAGAACAAAGTCTATATTCCACAAGGAAAGACTGACTGCTCTATTAAACTGCATTCATATGTAATATAGACTAAGTAGAAACAGAACCATTTAATGAGATTTCTATATTCTCGATCTTCTTGGGATTGTAGATAATCCTCTTCAAGTTAGTTGTTAAAATCTACTTTTAATTTTTTTTAAATAGGAAAGACCATAAAGACAATTGGAATCTTGCCTAGATTCCATGGCTGATAAAGGTAGACTTGGACATTATTTCAAGAGATATTAGAAAATATTTAGAAATGTCAAGACTAAAAAGATGACTCCATAATTAATAAGAATCAACTATTTTATTATACTCTATTATAGTTTAATGGAAAAAATATTAATAACTATTAACAAGGTTCTGTTAAACATCACACCATTTTTTCCTAACATATTAGCTCAAGTATCATTTGTAGTTAGACAGAATCACTATAATAAAATAAAATAAAAACTAATATGTTGCATTTCATCACAATTCAATAAATACTGTGAAATTTCATGGCTGAGTTGGATTTTGGGTGTAGTGTTGACCACTTGTGCCTGTGATAAAAACTATAGCATGTCTAGAGTACATGGACAACTAAGGGGTCTGTGAGTCACCCACTGTGACATTGAATGGGGCAACAGATGCAGAATAATTAAAGCATTGATTCTGTGATGCCTATTTAAGTTCCTCCTAGTTGATTTGGGCTGGACTTTGAGAAACCTCACATAAAATTAAGATATCTAAATATTAAAGACATATAGCAAGGACATCACAGTTGACCCTCTGTATTTATGGGTTCTGCATCTGTGGATTCAACTAAATGGCAATCAAAAATATGTGGAAAAATATTGTGTCTGTACCGAACATGTACAGACTTCTTTTCTTGTCTTTATTCTCTAAATAATACAGCATAACAACTATGTACATAGCATTTACATGGTGTTATGCATTGGAAATAGTCTAGAGATGATTAAAGTATATGTATGGGAGGATGTGTGTGGATTATATGCAAATACTACACCATTTTATATCAGGAACTTGAGCATCCATGGATTTTTATATCCACCGGGATTCCTGGAAACAATTCCCCACAGATATCAAGGGATGACTGTATTCGGCCACAAAGTACATCTCAAAGAGTAAGAATTAGGCAAGACATAGTTGGATGTTGGCACTCCGTCTAGCCTGAAAGCAGTTATAGAAGAAGGCTTTCTGAGAAGCAGTGCCACACGTCTTATCAATGTCATCACAAGAGTGCCTGGTCTAACTCTCAGGGGATACGTGCTTTTTGCCGGCTCATTATTGGGGAGTATCTGGAAAGAATCTATTGTTCATGAGGTCACCTATGTTCTCCTTTACTTCCCTATTCAGTCATTGGGTTGGAGCCACATTTTAAGGCAAATAAATACATAAATTATTTTAGTAAAAGTTAAAGCATCTTGGAATTTTCCACTTCAGAAAGTTTATTAAAATTATATTTCCCTGTTGATGGCAACTCTTCTTCAGGGACCATGACGCCCCATTAGTTTCCTTTTACAACAAAATCAGAAAGAGCTGAGGAAGTTAGACAGTCAGATAGGCAGCTTATAGATTTGAATCAAATGCATTAATAGGTAGGAAAAAATGATTAATGCCAGGCAAACTTTCAACACAGGTTAAGCAGTCATGTGTGAAACTGTTGTTGCATTATTTTCGATCTATTGCACTGAAAGAATAGTGAGGGATAGAAATACATAGCGGGAAGTACCTAGGTTTTAGTATCAAATAAAATTGAGTTCAAATTCTCGATACACTAGCATGTGACCCAGAATAAATTATCTAGTTATTCTGAGCTTCGGTTATTATACCTATTAAAAAATTAAAAATAAATACAAAATTTAAAAAAATAGTAATACTGCATGGCATGTTTGTGAGGATTGAATCAGTAAATATACGACTGATATATCATTAGTTACACTAAAGTGCAATTATTATATTATTATAAGAATTATTATATAATTATCTTTATAAAGTATAAATATTGTATCTGCTTTCATTTTTATTAAAATTATCATTTATTTTGCTTATAATCAGCAATGCATTATATTTTTGAACTATGCAATATTTTACTTTTTTTTTAGCAACTCCTTGTCAAGAAACTTTTTTAACAATCAAAATATGCAATATTTTAAATAGCAACAGTTATTCCAATATTCTATATAAAATATGTCACTTATACAAAAAGTCAGGTTTGTCAGATTATATTATGAAATCTGTAATCTGTATATAAAATATACACATATACATGTATGTATACATATACTTATACAAGCATAAGTACTTATTTATTATAGCAATCTATGCTTTTTGAAAGACAGTATGGAAACAAGTGAAGCATTCAAGTGACATGGTATAAAAATTTCTTATAGTTGCCGGGCGTGGTGGCTCACACCTGTAATCCCACCACTTTGAGAGGCCGAGACCAGAGAATCACAAGTTCAGGAGCTCAAGACCAGCCTGTCCAATATGGTAAAATCCCATATCTACTAAAAATACAAAAATTACCTGGGCGTGGTGGTGGGAGCATGTAATCCCAGCTACTCAGGAGGCTGAGGCAGGAGAATAGCTTGAATCCAGGAGGCAGAGGTTGCAGTGAGCCCAGATCGTGCCACTGTACTCCAGCCTGGGCAACAGAGTGACTCCATCTCAAAATAAAAAAAAAAAAATTCTTACGCCATTATGACTAGTCAATTAATTTATTTATCACCTCTGAATTTAATACAGCTCTTTTAAAAGGGTTTTGGCAGTAGATTGCAAGATTATTCTAAGATTATATCCCAAAGTAGATACTCCTAAGAAAGATCCGTGCTCCTTTGCACAACATCTTTTGGGATGACTTTATAGAGTGAAGTTTTTTAATCATGAAAAGAAAAAAAACACCAAAATGAGAAATGTTATTTCATTTATGGACATACTTTTATACATATTAAGCTTTTCTGCCTAAAATTTCTTCAAACTTTGAATGAGTTCATGATACCAAATAAAGAAACATTAATTAAATTCATTCTTACCTTTGTTATGTAATGAAATTCATGCAGTATTATGTGTTTCATGTTTTGTCTTAATTAGAGGAAGTTTACAATTAAATTTTGTAAATAATGGCAATAGTTTATTCAACATAATTTTTTCTGTTAATAAGAAGGAAAGATTAATTAAGCTTTGTCCTTTTATATATTGAAGTTTATTGTATCTGTGACTTTAGTATAAAGTGCTTCATACCAGCCTATGTAAGTGAAGCAAAAGTTATTTACTGAACTATCATTCACTGGCTACTCCATTTATTTCTTCTGGTCATGGTGATACAATCCAACTGAAAGATCTAAAATGTTTAGCCTGCTCTTCTGACATATCTGTTATACAAGTTGCCTGAGTTATGGGGTAGTCTGAAACCACAGAACAGAATGAAGGAATCATAAGAGTCTATGAGTGATGAAACTTATAAACACAGAATCTTCTATCCAGTGGTCCAGTTGACTGCTTTCACCAAATCAGTAGAATGGGGCTCTGTGACTTTTTGTCAGACAATAAGGAGAGTACAGTTGGCCCTCCATATCTGCAAGTGAAAGATTCATAGATTCAACCAACCACAGATGAAAAATACTTGAAAAAAATAGCAATAAAACAATTTAAAAATGTACAAATAAAAAAGCAATACAATGACAACTATTTACATGGCATTTACATTGAATTAGGTAGTATAAGCAACTTAGAGATGATTTAAAGTACACGGGAGGGCATGTATAGGTGATATGCAAATATTACACCACTTTTCACTTTTTTTTTTTTTTTTTTTTTTTTTTTAAAGATGCAGTTTTGCTATGTTACCCAGGCTGGCCCCTAATTCCTGGGTTCAAGTGATCCTTCCTGCCCCAGCCTCCAGAATAATGGGACTACAAATAGTTCCGTTGTGGAACTACAGTAAGCCATTTTTGCCTGGCTTACTACCATTTTATATAAGGGATTTGAGCTTCCACAGATTTTGGTATCTGAGAAGGTTCCTGGACCTAATTTTCCCAGGGACACTGTTGGGGGGACAGTAGTTTATTTCCTGTGGGAGAGTCTAGGTTTTGCATACTTTATTTTCTCCAAATAAAACAAAAGTGGCATAAATAGCATAGTTAATAGACATTTACAAAGTTCTTATAAAATACCTTAACCTAAATTTTGAAGAACTATTAATAGAAAAGTTACATTTTCCTTCTTGTTGCACAGCAGTTGAAGCTGCAAACTTCCAAGTCCTTAAGAATTCATATCAAAGAAGTTTCATGAGTAAAGTTATTCAGTAGGTTATCTTGCCCTTTGATGATTTGTATTTATATTAGACCCGGAATCAAGCTTGCCTATTAAATAAATCAGTAGAGAGTGCCATTGTCTGCCAAGAAAAATGTCAGCCTGAATTATTCCATTGTATCCCTAATGCATAGAGAGCTATTAATTCAAAATATGATCCACAAAACAAAAACTGGACCTGGTGGATGTCTTTATGAAATAAACTAAGAGGCATCGTTATGTACAAAAGAAAATGAGAACAAATTGTTAACAGGAACTCCAAATGAGGGCTTTTTAAAAAAATAATGAAAACCCAACACTTTCTTGTCTGCACCCAGGTTTCATCAGCAGCGGCCATTAGCTTCCATTACCTTTGAGTGGACATTCATATAATAGAAATCTGAGTCCAAGAGTTCATATCTACTCAAATATTGGAAGGCAAAGAACAATGAACCAACTGCTGAATGTGCTGAGTTTCCACAGGAATTAAGCTTAATCCTTGTAAGCTTGCTTGTTGAAAAAGAAGAAACCCACCAAATTATGTGTTTAGAAAATTAATGTACACTTGGCACATTTACCACCACACGTTACTTTTCTTGTTTCATTTGTTTTCCATTCTGCACGAGCAATCCAGACACTTTTGCATGCACCATATTTTCAAAGAAAAATAAATACATGTGTAAAATAGTCATTTCTGCAACTAACAATTAAGATTTATAGCATTTGCAGACAGCTTACAAACTAAAATTCCATTGTTTTTCCTTTTTGTTTTCTAGAAAACATTTTTAACAAACTTTTATAATAAGCACAGTCATTGAAAACACAGTGTACATATATTTCCATGTGTATGTATAGTTTGTACATATCTATTTCTTTGTAATACTTCATATATTTTCAAAAAGAGACTGGGCACGGTGGTTCACACCTGTAATCCCAGCACTTTGGGAGGCCAAGGCGGATGGATCATTTGAGGTCAGGAGTTCGTGATCAGCCTGGCCAACATGGTGAAACCCCGTCTCTACTAAAAGTACAAAAATTAGCCAGATGTGGTGGCACATGCCTGTAGTCCCAGGTACTTGGGAGGCTGAGGCAGGAGAATTGCTTGGACCCAGGAGGCAGAGGTTGCATTGAGCCGAGATCGCCCCACTGTACTCCAGCATGGGTGACAGAGCGAGACTCTGACTCAAAAAAAAATAAATACAAACCATTCAGAATTGCCAGTCTGTTTTAATGCTCCAAATTGTACTGCAGAACTTGAGAAAATGTACCACGTAGAGACAAGAACTGAGGGGTCATGTGTCATGCTGCTCTGAAAGCATCCAGAATGATACAAAACAAATGACACAAACTGTGCTCAGAGACTAATGAGAACATTCGTGTGTTGGGTATAGGTCACATTGCTTTCCAACTAAATCTTCCAAAAGACAATGCATTAAATTTCGTGATATTTAATCAATAAAATAAGCCATTTGATTTTCTAAGTTGTGAATTCACATCAGGTTGCGAGGTAGACAATGCCTTCCTTCACAGAGAAGCTTTGGGAAGACATAGAGCATTTATTACATTAGAAAATGATTATTTTGTAAAACAGTGACAACTTACCCCACATATACAAATTTGTGTGTTTTTCTTACCTACTGGGAAATCTATCGTTTGACTCTTACCTGTAACTAATATAGAACATGTTTTACACATGAAATGTTAGTCTACTGTTTTATCTTTTATTTACACCCACTTGGTGGTATTCTTGATTGAGATCTATGCCAGCAAAGGGAAAGTGTGTCTCATAATATTGATTACTGAGGAGAAATATGTGAGAGAAATAGCTGTAATCGTGGATATTTTTCATTTGGAGTTGGTTAAAAAATGTTATTTAATAAATGAATAGATGCAGTTATGGTATGGAAAAGAACTGGCAACTTTTTGTTTTCTTTGACCAAAGGCAAGTACTGCTCAAGCAGGAATTTGGACTTGAAAACTCAGGAGTGGTACTTGGTGTCCTGTTACTAAAAGGGAAATGGCTGTTAATAAGTCAACCCATTTTATTCCCATTAAAGCAGTATCCCTAATGTAGAAATTAAACATATTTATGTTATCTTTGAAGCAATTACAAATGACTTTAGCATAAAATATCAGAAGCAGAAGATTTCAGTATAAAATATTAGAAGCAGAAGATTTTGGAATTAAGTTATTGTATACAGCCTTCAAATTTCAATGAAAATATCTAGACTTTGAAATATTTCTTTTATTCCCCTTGAGATAGAAGTAAATGTAAAAGTACTTTACCTGTTTGCCAGTCAGCTGAATAACTTCATAACATATGTTTACTTCAAAAAACTTTTCATAGGCTGAAAGACTAACTAAAAGGTTCCCTGGATAGTCTCCAGGTATTTGAAATATCACAACCAGTTTTTAATACAACTTTGAAATAGTCCTCATATGAACCATTCTACATGCAAGCACATACTTTTTAAGCTTGTTTCTTGTGTCTTGAAAATATAACTGTCACCAGAGAACTGCTTTAAAAATCCCTGAGATTATAATGGTAGAAAATTTTGTAGTCTACTGGTTATCTATACTTTCTATGTATAGTATTTTCAAGCTATTGAAAAATGAGATGGCTGGATCGAATCAAACGAAGTCAGTTTTCATTCTCTTTCCCATAAGGCTACTTGTTTATTAATTTTCCTCTTAAGTTATCCTACTGATGTTTCATTGTTAGCTTCCTGACATTTTATAAACATTTGTCAAGCTGTTATTAAGTTCCAGGTAGTAGGCTCATTATCTGAAGCACAGAGCATATTAATTTCAAATGAGTATTTTCAGAGCAGAAGATTTTTTTCTGGGCTACCAACTTTACTAAGTCTTCCAGGTTTGATTTCTGAACTCCTTACAGATCATATGAGCAACATCTATTCCCTCCCACTACTCACTTACCGTGTGTTTCCTGTGTGGGAAAAAGTGTAGATTAACTTCTCAACATCAGTCCAGTAGACATGGGTACTTTGTGATTCTTCATGAGCTGATTTTCCAAACCTCTGCTTCTCTTCCTCTACTTCTGGACTGTGGTCATTATGATCTGATACAGGTCTGAAGTGTCAAATTTAAGGGCAGTGGCTCTTAACCTGGGTCTGAAGTGTTTCTCACTTGGAGATCCGACAAGTCCGTGGAGAGGATTTAGAAATTTCGTGAACTTGAATGTAGGCAATAAACAATGATATTATAAATGATAGTTTGTTATATTGGAATTATTATATCATTACGGTGTTGTAGATCTATTGCAGTATAGTTAGAAATTATTTGACCCGTCACTGACTTTTATTTAATATTAATGAAAGCACATATTTTACCACATTACAAATGAGTTTTTTTTTTTATTATTTTGATAACTGTATTTCATTGTAATTGGTTTTCTTTTGTAGTCTTAGGTATTTTATTTTGTCAGTTTAGGAACTTATTTTGAAAAGGGGCTTGTAGTTTTCACCAAAGTGCCAAAGGGGTTCATGGCATCAAAGTGTAAAACCTCCTGAGTTAGAGAGTCATTTAGAAGAATTCTGGGAACAGACTGATGCAGATTTCTGTTTGTTGGTGGTGGCCTATTTCATTCAACAAATGTTTAATGAGCAAAGCACTATGCTTGGCTTTGTGGGAATATCAAACTATTCTCAGAGAGTAGTATTTCTGCTTTCCAGGATAGAATATTTGGAGGACATGAAAAACTAATTCATTGTGTAGTCACATCAGGATACATACAGGGTGTGTGTTAAGATCCAAGATCGTGTATCAATTTAGACAAACTTATATAGAGCTGAAGTCCTTAACAGAATACAGATGCACCCATAATCCTACTATATTGATAGCAAATTGGTCCTTCTGCACGAGTGTCTAAGAGTTCCAGCCCTTGCGATGGCATCCGAAAGCTCTCTCCTGCCATAGTGTCTCTTTTCCCCTCTGCACATTTGGTGCTCCTTTCCCCGAAAAACAAATAAAACAAAAATTGAAGTGTGGTATGCAAAATACTACAAGGGCACTTGGCCACTGTAATTGTATTTCTGAAGGAAAGTAAACCATGATCATGAAATTAAAATTTCAGTCTTAGGTATTCAGTGACATCCTTTGCTTCAAAGTATTCACTGAATAAGGGCCCTAATAGCAACTGACAAAAGCAAAGATCTTCTACTTAATTGTAGTACAGGTATGTCGTATATCTACTGCATATCTTCATATCATACTCATAAATATATTTGTTCCAAATGAAGAAATGGATTTCAGTTGCTTATATTGCATTTCTGGACCATGGACAAATTTGCTGCTTATAACAAAATTGAGTGCTTACCACATCAGTTACTATACGAAGAACAGATTATCTCATCCAATCTTCACTACAGCCCCGTGAGAACAGGTATCATTATCTCCATTTTACAGAACAGGAATGTGACTCAGAGGAGGAGAGTAAGTTGCCTACGGTCATACATCTAGCAAGAGACTTCAGCTGAGGATGTGTGTGTGATATTGCTATGTAAACAAATTATGAAAAACTTACTGATTTAAACAACACCCTTTTATCAGATCACAGTTCCGTGTGGCTAGGCTGAGTTCTCTGCTGAGGGACTCGCAGGCTGCCCTAAGGTGTTGGGGAGATTATGTTCCTATCTAGAGGGTCTGGGAACAGAATCGCTCCCAAGATCACTGGTTACTAGCAGAATTCATTTCACTGGGGTTGTAGGGCTGAGGCCTCTGTGGTCTTGCTAGCTGCCAACCAGGCACCACTTCCAGCTTTTAGAGGCCACTCTCAGGTCCTTGCCAGGTGGCCCTGCCATCTCAGCAACAGAAAAATTTTCATGTCACATCCCCATCATACTTTGAATTTCTCTCACTTCCCTTTCTTTGACAATCAGGAGAAAACTCTCTGCTTCTAAAGAGCTCGGTGATTAGGTCAGGCCCACCTTGATTATCTCTATATCTTTAGGTCTTTGAGATTTTAATGACGTCTGAAAAATCCGTCCACAGCAGTACCTAGATTAGTGTTTGATTCAATAACTAGGGTTTGAAAATCAGGGGGCCTTCTTAGTATTTCAGTACTGGGCAAGGTAGCTCACATCACAGGACTGGGCAAGGTAGCTTCACTTTGGGAAGCTGAGGCAGGAGGATTACTTGGGCCCTGGAGTTCAAGACTAGCCTAGGCAACACAGTGACAGTTCATCTTTACTAAAAATGTTAAAAATTAAAATAATAATGGAAAAAGTTAGCCAGGCGTGGGCACATGTAGTCACAGCTACTTCAGGGGCTGAGGCAGGAGGATCACTTGTGCTGTGGAGGTCCAGGTTGCAGTGAGCTGAGACTGTGCCACTCCACTCCAGCCTGGGTGACATAAAAACAAAAGAAAAAGAAAAAGAATTCTACCCACCACTGGTTGTACTGCATGAAACTTCCTGCCTCCTGCAGGAGAGAAGCCAGTGTAGGCCTAGTTTTCTGTTGGTGATATGTCTTCTATGTTTTACACAGAAGGGCAGCATAAAGGCAGGACAAAAGCCACACTAAATGGAGAGCCCCAAACAGGGTTCATGCTTAGTTTGATTCTGATATTTGCTTATATCCTCACACCTTTGCCTGTGGTTGCCCATGGCTCTCAGGAATACAACCCAGATTTTACCATTGTTAATCAGTCTCGCATAATATATTCCCTGCTTATCTGTCAAGTCTATTCTGGAACTTTTCTTTTTGTTCTCTGATTCTTTCGATTTCAGGAATATTCTATGATACATTCTGCCTCAGGGCTGTTGCATAGATTATTTCCTCTGGCTCAAACTCTCCTCTCTATACCCAGTCATGAAATAAATTATCTTTCAGAGAAGGGAAGTTTGTATGCTGCCACCTTAGATTTTTCTACTTAATGGATTCAGACACTACCCCCTTTTAGGTTGTAAGCAAGCAGAAAACAAAGATGGAGGTAGGCAATGAAAAATAGTGTTTAGCACCCATCCCACCCCTGATGCTACAGCTATGGAGTGAGGAAAGCTGGAGAAGGAATGCAGCCACCAATCATGTTGACAAAGGCGAGAAAACTACCCCTGAGGGAAGCCGACTGAACTAGCCAGGAAACAGGGGGGCAGTGTCCTAGACTTACTTTGGGAACCATGCCTATGGCTATCCTTCCACAGGCCCATCCTAAACACTTGTTCTACTTCCTAGCCATTATTTTAAGGATTTACCCTGGAATGCTGTCTATTTGTGGCGACACTTGAGCTGAGCTAAAGAGATCCTGACAGTTGGCTCTCAGCCCAGCTTCCAGGCATTTGCCTCAAAGTAAAAGCCTCGTCAGCCCACATCATAGAAACTGTGGGATCATCTTAGGTTCTAATATACAAATTGTCGTGAGTTCGCCTGTACAAAAAGCTCTTGCCTACTGTGAAAGCTTACTTAGATGGGGCAAAATTTTATTTTTCTACACATTTTAGCAAATACAACTGAACCTGCCTTTGTGAAGATTACGACAGGGAAAGAAGTCTAGCATGGCTGACTTCATCTGGCTTCCAGCCTCACAGGCTGTCTGTCCTCACTCATTCCTGGGCCTAGGCCAAGATAATCAGGAGAGGAATTTAACTATGAACTAAGCATGATAGTAGTCTCTGCCTAAATCTAACCCCCTTGGCTCAGGGACCAAAAACCCCTTTTGTAAAACTAATGAAAGGCCACAAGATTAGGATTATAGGAGAGGCCTGAGTTCTATTAAGATGTAGGTGTAATGAAATGATAACCATCCATTGTTCCTTAGGTTACTCTTCTATAATCCTCTACTGCCCAGAAATCATATGGCCAGAGGTCACAAGATTTGTGACTTCTCCAGTTGCTCCTATAGATACTATCACTATACTAGAACCTAAGATTGGTCTTTTGAGATGTTTTTGAGATTTTTTGCATTCTGGCATCTGACTGACCCCACCCAGACCCTAGACTCATGACTCAACCAGTCCTGTGGCCTCCCACACTCAGAGGTGAACTCAGCACATGAAGACCATTTTCCACACCCCTATGATTTCATCCCTAACCAATCAGCAGCACCCATTCCCCAGCCCTCACCCACCAAATTATTCATGAAAACCCTAGCCTCTGAGTTAGGAAGGCTGATTTGAGTAATAAATTTCGCTTCTGCGTGACTAGCTTTATATTAATTAAACTCTTTCTCTACCGCAATACCACATTCTCAGTAAATTGGTTATGTCTGTGCAGAGGGCAAGACGAACCCATCAGGTGATTACACAACCTTTTAATTTTATACTCAATGCATCTCTAGCTTTTATTCATAATACTCTTCAGACATAAATAATATTTTCACAATTCTATTAAACTAAAAGTTGAAGTATTGCATGACTCCATCAGTGAGATATTGGAAGTATGTGACAAATGGCAGTTTTCCTCAATAACCCTTCCCATTCATGGACCTCTCACTTGACCTTCAGATCTAAGCTTAAACATAATTTCCTCACAGGAAATCTTTGATAAGATTATCCTTGTGAACTATATTCTCCTAGTGATAGTTGCTTTATCTTCATACGAAATACATTTATTTGGAAGTTTACTCTGCAAACACCCATCCTTATCATATTGCAAGCTTCATATAGGCAGGAATGGTGTTTTTATTCATCCCTGAATCCCTATACTAAGCAAAGTATCTATGGCATAGCTCACTCTGAATAAATATTTTTGAGGAAATAAGTGAACAGAACATGCATCTGCATTTT
Source organism: Nomascus leucogenys (assembly GCF_006542625.1). Taxonomy (NCBI): domain Eukaryota; kingdom Metazoa; phylum Chordata; class Mammalia; order Primates; family Hylobatidae; genus Nomascus; species Nomascus leucogenys. Next base: position 3,148,884 of record NC_044396.1, read on the forward strand.
AAATTCAATGTTACTTTTGTCTGATGATCTCTTCAGTTCAACATGCTTTAGTTTACCTAGAGAGTATTTTGAAATATTATATTGACTGATTTTTTGCATCCATAAGTGGAATAGTGTCAACGAATTTAAATCAAAGCCTTATAATTCGGTAATTTCCATCATGCGCAGTGGACTGAAATTGTAAAGTTATATTCACAAAAAGTACAACTGTCAATTAGACTTGAGTGACCAAAAGCCACAAAGTCAAGAAAATTCAAGTTTTGAAAAGGGTTTGCTAAGTAAGGATTCTTATTGGATTCTAAGCTGGAAAAGAAAGCTGAGTGGAGAAAGGGGAAGGGCTAAAGGATTCAGAAGAAATAAGAACTTTTTAGATGGCGATCTCAATATTCTCAAAGAAAGTTAGTTAAGGGGGCAAATAAACAAAGAAACCATAAGTAAAGTTTCACTGTGGAGCAGTTACAGGCCTGGTGTGACTGTAGGACTGTTTGGCAAAACTGATCTGTTTAGTGTGCAGAACTGGGGATCATAGGTGGGTCACGCATATGGAAACTGAAGTCACACATGGTGATGGAAGCATGTGAGTGGAAACAAAGACACTGCAAATGAGGGAGAAAATTGGAAAAGGAGAGTGAGAATATAGTCGAATGACTTGTTGGGCTTCCAAGGAAAAGGGTTTTCGAAAGAGGATACAGTAATAAAAGTATACTGTTTAAGGAAATATGATATGGAATTTCATTGTGAAACGGTGTTGCTCGTCTGGGATGATACCTGAGGTTTGTTGTCTCACACTGAAGAAATTAAGAATGCAGAAACACAAGGAGTGAGGTTAAGAGAAGACGTTTAATATACAAAAGAAAGAAGGAGCTCTCTCCTGCAGAGAGAGGACTCCTAAACAGGTTTCTGGTCTGTGGCAAAACGCATGGGGTTTTTACAGATGAGCTTGAGGAGGCAGTGTCTGATTTACATAGGGCAGGAAAGATTGGTCAGACCAGGTGTGCCATTTGCATAAGGCATGAAAAACTGGTTAGGGCTAAGTGTACCATTTGCATAGAGGTGAAAAGCTGGCCACCCCCCAATCGTTTATGATGCAGATGGATTCTCCACCTGGTTGGCGCCATGTTGCCTGTTTCTTCACTGTACACGTGGTAACAAAGAAAAGGGAAGAAGATAGAGCCTCCATGCTGGACATGCCTGGCCCCAAGGTAGTCTTTTTCTATTGGCACGGTTGCCAGCATTCACCCAAGCGAGCTTCCAGCTTGTTTATCTATGTTTGCAGCTCAATATTTCAGGCTACTGTTTGTAAGAAAAGAATAATTTCTTGGGCTGCTTTTTTTTTAAAAGGGAAATTCCACTGAGGACTCTGTTGCCCATACTATCTGCCTAAATAGTTTCTTTCTGTCTCCAGTATCAATTCCACATAGGAGGGATGAGGATGAAAGGGGTGTGAAGTAACACTGTGGGTGGTGTTTGAAGGCCTTAAAAAGGCCAGTTGAGGAGTTTTTTCATTTAATAAGCTTGGCCACTTGGGCTCTGGAAGTGAGAAAAAGAGTAAGGAAGAGTATGAGCAACACATACTATGCTCTGCTCCTGGAGAGTCTTCACCTAAAAGGACTACATGTGATACTGGGTTTCCAAAGAATAAAATGCTTCTCACATTTTGAAAATCTAGATTTTCCAAGATACAACCAGAGGATAACATAATGGTAAGAGTATTAAAAAAATTATCATAAAAGTCCTGAAAATTTCAAATTCCAGGTATCAATATGTCAAAATTATTTGTAGATAACAAGAACTCTTCTAACAAATCCACCAACTACTGATTAAGTATTGTCTTTCTTGAGAGACAATTTCACATTATGCCTGTGTATGCAAACTAGTCCATATTTTACTTTTCTTACTTTGAGGAACAATCCATTTGGCAGCACTTTTAACAACTAGCCATAGGTCCTTATGACCCAGCAATAAATATGCTATCAGTCTGGGGAGAACTTTCTTGTCTGAAGAGGAGAGAGTAAAATAAGTGCCTCCTAGTGGCCCCCAAACCTTTAGTAGAGTGAGGTCAATCGTATTCCTAGCTTAGCAAGAAGATCTAAATGACAGCAACTTTTACTCAGCAATCAGAACCCATCACACACTCTAAACACTCATTTGGCAGCAATGAAGGACCTTATATTTATATTTATGGTTTAAAATGCTTATATTTCTTGCATTTTATTCTAACCACATAAGATTATTAATACCAAGAACCATATCTTATAATTCTTTCGTAACCTGCATCAACATCTAACTCAGTGCTAGAAATGTACTCAGAACTCATGAAACCACGAACTGATTAAAAGTTCCAAAGTTCCAGGTTAGAAAAGCAATGATCATTCTTGCTTTATACAGCCAGAACTCCCAGGCCCCTTTAGCTTACATTGGATCTCCTGTTCTCTTGTAAAGGCTGCCTATCAAAGCTAACCAAATGCACACAGGAACCCCATTATTCCCAGCAAGGTTTTCCATGGCCTAATTAATTCAACCTTACTCTTTCAAGATTTCCCAGTGAGTAGCACTATTGAGTCCGGATGACTTAAGAGGCTGGCTCCCACAGCAAGTAATTTTATGAACTGAGTGTGAACTAGAAGCAGTGATAAAATATTACCTGTCCCTATTGCTCTATTTGAACTAAAGCTGTTATTTTGAAATTGGCTACCCTTTCTAAATACCATTCACACAGAGCTAGGTTTTAAATCAGGCAGACTTTCCAAGAAGCCAGACCTGTTAGATGGGAGAAGGGTAGTGAAGTGATGAAGTAGAAACTGGTATTAAAATATCCACAATGCTTCTCCCTCACCCCAACACACACACACACACACACACACACACACACACACCACACACACACACTCTCTCTAAGGTTTAGAGGCTGTTCAATGTGGTGCTTCATATGAATTTAATTCTTGAAAGGCAAACCAGTGCTTTCTTATAAGAATAATAAGGAAGCAAACAAGGCTTTTCTTTTAGTGCATGGACTAAATCTGGAGCATTTCCAGGTCCCCAGAGCCCAATATCCTGCTTGGCCAACAATTATCAATCCAATCCTCTGGAGAAGTTTCAACAGACTTCCTCTCTGAGATGATATTTATATCTTGATTCTCTTAGTCCCCTCTTTATCACATGTTGGCTGTTCATCTTCCTTCTCTCAAACACCCAGATAATAATACTTGGAAAATTACTTGTCTTTCCTGGTGGATTTATTATGCCTCTCCCTGTTAATACTGGAAACAGTTAAGTCTAAGACTACAGTCATCCACTGATCTAGAATAGGCTGGAAGTTCTTCAAGAGGAGGCATTTATGTAGAAAGTAAACCAGTGAACAAAGAATAAGCAACCTCAGTTTGTTTTGTTTAGGTGTAGGAACGGGGACTATGGAATATAGTTACACATAAAGACATTTGAGAGCTAAAGAAAAAACTCTGGTTTAAATCGAAATGTTGAGTAAGATTTTCCAAAGCTCAAAACCAAACGTATTTCAATTTCACTGCTTGTTAAACTCTTTCATTTGAAATCCCTCTCAGTTGCTGAATTGTCTGCTTTTGTAGGAAGAAATTGTGATTTTTTTTTTTCTTGTCCTAGGTCAGTTTTAAAAATCAACTTTATTGAAGTATAATTGACATACAATAAATGACATCCATTTAAAGTGTGTAATTCAATAAGCTTTCACAGATGCATAAGCCACAATCAAAGTACAAAATATTTATATCCATCACCCCAAAAAGTTTTCTCATGCACCTTATTATCTGTCCCTTTTGTCGTCCCTAGCACTGTGGGCCACCACTGATTTGCTTTTTGTTTCACAGAACAGTTTGTATTTTTAGTATTTTATATTAATGGAGTTATGCAGTGTGTAAATTTTTGTTTCTGACTTCTTTCACTCAGCTTAAAGATTTTAGATTCAGCCATGTTTTTCATATATTCATAGTTTTCTCTGTTTTATGGCTGAGTGGAATTCTATTCTATAGATATATCACATTTTGTTTATTTATTCAACTGTTGATGTGTGTTGGAGTTATTTCTAGCTTTTGAGTATGGTAAATAAAGGCTTGTGTGGACATGTTTTTATTTTTCTTGGTTAAATACCTAGAGGTGAGATTCTGGGTCATAGGGTAAGTACATGTTTTACTTTTTGAAAATCTGCCACAGAGATTTCCAAAGTGGCTGTACAATTTCACATTCTCACCAGTGATTTGTGACTGTCAGTTGCTCCAATTCTTTATTCGCACTTGGCATTACCATTTTTAGTCTTTTTAGTTTTAGACATTCTAATGGGTAGGAAGTGACATTTTATGTGGTTTTAATTTGCATCTCCCCATGAGTAATTGATGTTGAGCATCTTTTCATGTGCTTTTTGGCCATTAATATATCTTCTTTTGAGAAGTCTGTTCAAATCTTTTATTCATTTTTCATGGGGTGTAAGCCTTCTTATGATTGAGTTGTGAGAGTTCTCCATATATTCTGGATGTCATTCCTTTGTCAGAGATATGTATTGTAAATATTATTTCCCATTTGTAGCTAAACATTTCATTTCTTATTTCTGTCTTTAGAAGACCAAACTTTATTATTTTCATAGTCTAATTTATGAATTGTTTATTGTTTTATGATTCATGTCTATTATGCTCTAAGCATTCTTGACCCTCTCCAAAGTTGCAGAGATTTTCTCGTGTGTGTGCTTTATTTTTTCTAGTCTTATTCAAAGTAAATCCCTTCTAGAATAATCTAGTTTTGAGCATCTAATACCTCATTTAATTCAGTTTACAAATTTTGATATGTGTATCAGTAATGTCAGGGATCCTCAGCATTCCCAAATGGAATAAATGGTCCATAGAGTAATGCTGAACAGAAAATCAGGTTTTGGTATAGAGCCATTTTTTTCATTTTCTTTCTCTCTTTCTTTCTCTCCTTTCTTCCTTCCTTCCTTCCTTCCTTCCTTCCTTCCTTCCTTCCTTCCTTCCTTCCTTCTGTTTCTTGCTTTTCTTGCTTTCTTTCTTCTTTTGTTTTCTTTTCTTTCTTTCTTTTGTCTTTATTTTTTTTTTTGAAATGGAGTCTCACTCTGTCTCCCAGGCTGGAGTCCAGTGGCGCGATCTCGGCTCACTGCAAGCTCTGCCTCCTGGGTTCAGGCCATTTTCCTGCCTCAGCCTCCCGAGTAGCTGGGACTACAGGCACCCGCCACCACGCCTGGCTAGTTTTTTTGTATTTTTAGTAGAGACGGGGTTTCACTGTGTTAGCCAGGATGGTCTCGATCTTCTGACCTCATGATCCGCCCGCCTTGGCCTCCCAAAGTTCTGGGATTATAGGCGTGAGCCACCACGCCCGTCCTCTCTCTCTCTCTTTCTTTCTTTCTTTCTTTTTTCTGTAACTCTAGAAGCAGCTAAGATTCATCCACAGAATTTAAGGCCAGAAGCTTAGAGAACAGTGAGATTTTCGTCTGATTGCCACCAGTTTATAGATAGAAAAACTGAAGAGTCTAAAGGTTATGTGATTTTCCCACGAACACATGATTAGTTCTTTTTTTTTTTTTCTTTTTAAAAAAGACCAGGTCTCACTGTGTTGCCTAGGTTGGTTTCAAACTCCTAGGGTCAAGCAATCCTCCATCCTCAGCCTCCCAAAAGTGCTTGGATTACAGGCATGAGAAACCACGCCCAGCCCGAGTTCTTTGTTTTGTCTACAAAGTTGTCTTCCTTCCATGAGCGATAATCTGAACCCTCACATTCAGTTCCGAAGTGAGAGTCTTCGTATTTCAACAAATCTTGATTATGATCAGGAGACCATTACTGAGAATATGCCTCAGTTTAAGTTCCAATAGCAAATATGCCTCAGAAGAACTACCTGAAAGTTGCTAATTTGAACTGAGAATTTCGTTATTCCCCAGGTAGGACCTTTCTAAATGATAGGATGTCAGAAAAACTCTTTCTCCAAATATTCCCTATTTATTCACTATATTTAGTTAACTATTGCTACACTGAACATTACCACCAAAACTCAGTGGCAACATCTGGGAAAGAAAAGAGAAGGGCACGATGGGGTGCTAGGAATGTCATTTTCTGGGATCCTTTGGAAGCAGCCCCACCCTCAAGAGGTATTAGGAAATACCAGTACTTAAAACAAAATTGTGAAATCCACTGAATTTGTTCTGTCGAGTCCAGCTTGTAGAATGGTTATTTCATAGACTGAAATTGCCACACTCGCCCTCCAAGGTCCTACTCCTGCGGAACTTTTCTATGGAGAGCAGGAAGTTTGCTAATCTGTTCAGTCCTTTTGATGAGAAAAAACGCACCCCTCTGGGAAAAAGCGGCCTCTGGGATTGTGGCTGGGTGCATTTTGAGAAGAAATAGCCATCTTTGTCTCCTGTAGAAACAGTCCTCTAGGCCGGGCATGGTGGCTCAAGCCTGTAATCCCAGCACTTTGGGAGGCCAAGGCGGGCGGATCATGAGGTCAGGAGATCGAGACCATCCTGGCTAACATGGTGAAACCCTGTCTCTATCAAAAATACAAAAAAATTAGCCGGGCGTGGTGGCGGGCGCCTGTAGTCCCAGCTACTCGGGAGGCTGAGGCAGGAGAATGGCGTGAACCCAGGAGGCAGAGCTTGCAGTGAGCCAAGATTGCACCACTGCACTCCAGCCTGGGCGACAGAGCGAGACTCCGTCTCAAAAAAAAAAAAAAAAAAGAAAAAGAAACAGTCCTCTGGCACAAAGCTTATAAAGGGAAGGATGCAGAGCCTTTCAGCCTAACTCATCTCCCTAGTTGGGAGCTTTTGTGCAGGGTACATACCGCCCAACTGGATTCAGCAGCATGGATTTCTAGAAAGGAGTAAATTCAGCATTCTTTGTTGTCTTTTTAGTCAAAAGTTGAGCTTAAATTTGGAGGTAGAAGGCCTGAATCTGTGTTTCAGTATTGCCCCTTACTGAGATAGTAATCTAGGGCAAATACCTCTCAAAGTTTCAGTTTCCTCTCTTGCATGAGGCTCTATGTGACAGATGAAAGTGTACATGACATAATCCTTGTGGTGATTAAAGACAATAATATTTTGGTGTTTTATAAGGTATAAGTTTTATGTGACAGAGCCAGTTTGGTTATCTTTTGAATGAGTCTATGACACGGGTTCTCTATTCTTCAAAAGAGTTAGAGAGGCTGCAGAGTTCATGGTTGGTCCATAGACTAAAACTGTGGACCAAGTGATGTTCAAATCTATGTGTGTCCACAGAAATTCTCATTATCATAAACTTACTGGTATGCATAAATGAATCACAAAGTGGCCCATTTCTTGCATATATTAGTAAAACCGTGTTTTAAAAAAACAGTTAATGGAGAAAGAAACAAAAGGATTACAAACACAAGTTAGAAGCATGGCTGAAAATCATAGATATTTAATCTCTGTCTAAAAAATACAATAAAATTGTGTGTTTGTTTTTTAATTTCTTAAATTTCCCCCAAGAGTAGAGAGCTATGGGGGAGTATTAAATGACAGGACTCCTTCAATCTCCATTTTCTCACATAAATAAGTCCACCCCTTCAGTTATCTTTCTTATTTCTTCTTAAACATCTCCCCCAATCTTACCATTATCTTTACGGTAACAAAAAAAAAAAAAAAAAAAAGAAGAAGAAGCAGCAGCAGCAGATGGGGGTGAGGAGGGAAGGACAAGCTATTCCAATTATGGCAACAACATGAAAAGGAAACCAGACACAGAAAGAAAGACTGCAAAGGGAAAAATTTAGTTTAGATGCAAGATAAGATTAAATACTTAAGTACTGACAAACTTGGCCCTGTTTATGGGTCTCGAAAAATTTATATGCTGGATCTTAGGGAGCAACAGAGGGCTGTGCAAGGCTTGAACTTTTTGCAAAGCAAGAACATCTGGCTCTGAGGAAGTGGCCCAGGCAGGAAAGACCCTGCCTGTCTGGTCCTCCCTGGTTCCCACATCGATGTTGGACTGTTTTCCCCAGCTCAGGACCTTCCTGAGACTTCCTGTAAATAGGCCAGCCAGTCACAGCCAGGGACACTGATCTCCCTCCCCACCCCAAAGACGTTGTGAGAAAATCCATTTTCAACCCACAGTAGCCATGAAATTGCAGTAAAAAAAAGTTCTAAAGAAAAACAAAACAAAAAGCCCATAAAATCTTGTCGAACCGACCTTTCCTGAAAGGAAGCAAGTAGGAGAGACAGTGGGGTGTTTCTAAAACTTGAATCAAGTCCAGGCTTATTTTAAGGGAAAATGTAATTCTTTCTGATCCCTGATGGTGTTTTAGGACACTTTCTTCTCCCATCAGCACTTCTCAGACCCCAGTTACAAAACAGTGACTTACAAAAAGACATATCCGGCAGGGAGTGGTGGTTCAAGCCTGTAATCTCAACACTTTGGGAGGCGGAGGTGGGAGGACTGCTTGAGCCCTAGAGTTCAAGACCAGCCTGGGCAACATTGTGAGACTCTGTCTCAATAAATTAAATGAAATTAACAAAAAGATATTCAATGGAAACAGCTTTCGATTGCGAGGTGTTCTTGTAGTTGGTATTTATAACTTACATGTTGTTGGAGTTCCAGAATATGTCTGTGGCTCCCAGGGTTGAGAATTAACATTACAATGGAAAAGATGCAACTTAAATATGCCTGGTGTTGAATCTCAGCACAAATACTTATCAGGTATATGATATTCTGTGCCCAGTGAGGTTAATACAGGGCCTGGCACGTAGCAGAAGCAAAACACGTGTTCCTAGTCTACATTCACAAACGATGCAGAGTGTGGGTTTTCTATTGTCCCTTGCTCTATAATCTAGACATTCATTGGCTGCCTTAGTTTGTAAGATATTTATTTCTTGGCTCTTTTTTTCTTTTTTTTTTCTGGCTTTTATGATTACAAATTAGATTTCAGAAAAACATACTCAAACTTCTGTCTTAAGGAAAATTGGTGGTGCTACCATTTCCAGATCTCAGAGGAGCTTCATCTCTTGATTTATTTCCAGGCACTGTGGAAGGTAGGAACAGATAGTTTAGCATCCCCTCCACACTCATAGAAATGTTGGATAAAATGTAATAGGAAAGTAATTTTAAATACATAGTCAATTTTTAAAAAGAAAAGAAAAATCTCAATAATACACAAATAAAGAGTACTTGCAAACCTAAAGCTATAGCTGCAGAGGAATGGAATCTGGATAAAGTCCTCAGAAGAGCAGAGTTTTATGGCCTAAGCTGAGATAGAAGAGCTCTCATGGTTGTGTGAAGAGGGATAGGATAAATCACAGAGAGACCTGAATCAAGCCGGCAGGCCTCAGGGAACACACTTTCCATAATGCTGGAGCTGGAAAATTCTGTTTCCTGTCTAAAGAACTGGATATTCTGGGGGATTGCAGAGAGCAGAAAGAAGCACAAAGAGAAATTAAAAACCCAAGTCAATAACTCATGCAGGAGTGCAATGTGAATTTATACTACATTTATGGTGTGGGAGCCTATAACAGATAGAAAAAATAACACAACTGGTTTGGATCTTAGGGCCCAAGAAGTAAATGCAAAACTTAAAAAAAACGCGTAGAGGACGCTTTAACATCTCAGAGTCATGGGAGTTCTACAGTACGTAAATTCCACCAAAGTCAAACTCACAGTTAAAAAAATTATTAGCCATAGAAGAAAATGTACCATCATCAGGGAGAGACAACATATGCAACCAATAAGAAAATTGAAACCCCAAAGTCAAGAAAAAATGCTAGAGCAACTGATATATAACTGTTTAAAAAATAACTTTTGATAAAATATCAACACATTGAAGTTGTTAAATATCATAGAGAAAGGACTAATATCCAAAGTCCATGTCAATGTGTGTGTGTGTGTGTGTGTGTGTGTGTGTACTGAGTGTATGTGTGCATGTGTGTATATATGTGTGTGATTCTGATGTAGACTGGAGTAATATTGGAAGGAGATACATTTTATGGTTTGGGTTTAGAGTTTTATTAAGGCTGACAGACCAATCTTAGAAAGGAAACTTATGCAGGAAACTCTGCATAGAGGTAGGGCCTCAGAAGATTTCCTTGGTTTTATTTAAGAGGAATTAGAAAAAATCCATACATCAGCTCAGGACAGCGGCAAAGGAATCTTGCCATCCACCTGAGACTTGCCTGAGATAAGAGTAACCCGGAGGCCCTAGTAGGATCAAAAGCAAAACTGCCTTATGAGAACACAGTCCGAATCCAAGCGACACAAGCAACTCCTGCAGGAGGTTGGTTCCCAGCCTAAATTCACAACCACAGAAGAAAACATGAGGTCAAATGAAAATGTGCTACAAGAGAATTAATGCCCCAAGGTCTGGCCATAAGAACACTTTAATTTATACCGTAACTATCTTAGAACACTGACAGTTGAAAAGGAGGATGAGGAAGCTGTAATGATTGCTGTCATGTGTACTAAAATACTTGTATGTTGGGAAAAGTGTAGAGATAATTCTAGACCAACTGAGATTTTAAGGAAACCTTCAAAAGGACAGAAATAGAATGGATAACTTCCAAACTCATGGAGGAGGGGAGAAGTAATAACAATAATAATAAATCTAGAATAACCCAACAGAGAAACGAAGAAGGGGAAAAAAGAAGCAAGGGACAAGTGTGGAAAAAAAAACTGGTATAAATAAGTCCAAATATATCAGTAATTACAACTTCTTAAAGCTATGTAATATCCTATTGTATGTATTTTTACATATAATACATATTAGGGACTTCTGAACTATGCCAACATTTTTGACACATGGTTGCAATCAATATCTTTGTGTCATTAATTGTCAGTGACTTCCCTTTGGCGTCCTCCTTTGTCAATTCCACTCAACGAGCTTTTCCTTTTACTCATAGTACCGTATATTACTTAATAGTCATATCACCATACACTATATAATTTACTACTTAACAAGTAGTGAATTTCTCCTCCTTACCTCTCTACTGTCTTCCCATTCTTTATTATTTTTCTTGATTAAATTGTTACTTATTTGCATATTGATTTATAGAGCATTTTTATAATGAAAAGTATCATTTGATTGTTAAATGTATATCAGATTTTTGTTTCTGAATTAGTCACTTGGATTCCCATTTTTTAATGTAGTTATCTTTTGGTTTCTTTTTCAGTTTAGGATCAAATTTATTGATCTCATGGCTTCTGTTTTTTAAGTCATATTTTAAGAGGTCTTCCCACACATACACAGACACACACACACACACACACACACTCATGCATAAATGTGCATATAGTGCATATGCCCATGTAAGGATGTATGTATATGTGTATATATAATGCATATAGACTTACATATATAATATCGCCTCTAATGTTGGTATGTTCAAATGTTTTCTTCTCATGGAATTTATGTTTGTGTAAGAGTTAAGATAGGAAATTGTCTTTTTTTCCTAAATAGTTACCATAAATTTAAAAATACAACTCTCATCTACTGATATGCAGTGCCACCTTTACCAAATGGTAAGTCCCTGTATGTCTCTGAGTCTATTTCTGGGTTTTCTATTATGCTTTGTTATTCTGTATATCTATCATGTGATTCTACCCACTATTAAATTACTGTAAATTTATAATATGTTTTAATATCTGAGCATTCAACTCAAAAACTTCTATGCCACTTTTATATGTATATTTTTCTACGTGACCTTTAACACCACCTTGAAGGGTTTAAAACACACACTACAAATATATAACACTCTTCATTCTTATTGATATAGCAGCTTTATTTTTATTGATATTTACAGATAGATTTAGAGAAAATCTACTTCTTCGTAATTTTGATTCTTACTGTTTTAAAACAGGGTATGCTTCTCTCTATATTTATCAAATTATATTTTTATACTCATAAATCAACCTTCTCCCCCTACCCTGGTGATATGGTTTGGTTGTGTCCCCATTCAAATATCAACTTGAATTGTATCTCCCAGAATTCCCACATGTTACAGGAGGCACCCAGTGGGAGGCAATTGAATCATGGGGGCTGATCTTCCCTGTGCTATTCTCGTGATAGTGAGTAAGTCTCACGAGATCTGATAGGTTTATCAGGGGTTTCTGCTTTTGCTTCTTCCTCATTTTCTCTTGCCTCTGCTATGTAAGAAGTACCTGTCGCCTCCCACCATGATTTTGAGGCCTCCCCAGCCAAGTGGAACTGTAAGTCCAATTAAACCTCTTTTTCTTCTCAGTCTCAGGTATGTCTTTATCAGCAGCGTGAAAACGGACTAATAACCTGGTAACCACCAGTCTACTCTGTCTTCATGAGATACACTTTCTTAGCTCCCACATATAAGTGACAACATGCGCTATATATTTAATCTTCTTTTGTGTAAATTGGGTGCATTTAAAGGATTTGGAAAGGTTTAAAAATGATGTAGATATTGCTTTTTTCTTCTTGAGCATATTTCCAGATAATTTATACACTAAGTTGCTATTAAGAATGAGGTTTTTCTTCCATTGTCTTTGCTACTGGATGTTATTAAGACATAAAAAAACTATCAATTTATATATGTTAATTTTAATTCAATCAAGTTCAAAAACCCTATTGAATTCTCTGATTTTAATGAGGTTTAAGATTTGATGTTTTCTAGGTATTGCACCATATTATTGGCAGTGAGATTTCTTACTTTCTCTTGGGGTTTTCCTCCCTTTTTCTCTTGTCAGATGTATCACTTACTATTTCCAAAACAACGTTACATAATAGTAATGATAATGAAATTCTTGTTTGATTTTTGGTTATCATGGAAAGGCTTCCAATGTCTTTGGGTTGAGTTAAAGTATATATTTCATTATTTTAAAGTAGTTATATGTAAAGCATATATTTTGTCATATTAGTTTGCTTCTATTCCTATTTTACTTAGAGACATTTAAAAATATATATACATTTTTAATGGAAAAAATGCCTTTCAGTATCTTTGGAGATCATCTTATTAATAGATTTTCTAATATTGAGTCGTAGTAAAAATCTTTTTTTTTTTTTTTTTTTGAGGCGGAGTTTCGCTCTTGTTGCCCGGGCTGGAGTGCAATGGCACAATCTCAGCTCACCACAACCTCTGCCTCCCAGGTTCAAGCAATTCTCCTGCCTCAGCCTCCTGGGTAGCGAGTAGCTGGGATTACAGGCAGGCTCCACCACGCCCGGGTAATTTTGTATTTTTAGTAGAGACAGGGTTTCTCCATGTTGGTCAGGCTGGTCTTGAACTCCCGACCTCAGGTGATCTGCCCACCTCGGCCTCCCAAAGTGCTAGGATTACAGGCGTAAGCCACTGCACCCGGCCATAACAATCTTTTTATGGCTTTCTCTTGCTCAGGTGCTATTCTCTTTGCTTATATTTTAAAATTTTAACTTAATACTCACAAATATTTTCCATGTGCTACTTTTTAAAAATTTGAGGATCAACATTGCACTGGCTTCAAAAAGAAGAACCAGAAATTGTCTTTTTTTGTCCATGTTCTACAACAGTTTATAAAGCTGTCTTTTTTTCTGTTCTTTAAAAGTTTTATGTAATTTTCTGAGCTAACTCTGGTTCTAATGCTTTAGGGGAGGCGAGTAGGTACTTTGTAACATTATTTCCTGTTTGGAAATTGTCCTTTTGTGTCAGTTTCAATTTGTTACTTTCTCCTAGAAAATCATCTATTTTATGATTTTCAAATTTATTTTCTTGAGTTGAGCAAAGTTTTCATTCATAATTCCTTGTATTCTTCTGCATCTGTGGCTATTTTCCCATTCTCAATTTTTACTTTTATATTTCTCCCTTTTCTTAGTTATATTTGCTAATAATTTTTTTACTGTATGGATAATTATTTTTCAAAAAGATGACTCTTAGTTGTATTAGTTCTACCATTTTTCAGTTTTCTTATTTATTAATGTCTGTTTTTACTTTTTTAACTTCTTTATTTTCTCTTGTTTTTATTTTTCATCTTGTTTCAAATGTTTTTAGTCTTATGCATGATCTATTAATTTTTAATCTTATTTATTAATATAATTTCTTAGGGCTTTTCTCTCAACACTGCTTATAGTGCAGCCACAGCTCTGATTTATTTTTATGCCATTTCTATCTTCTTCATATCTTTGTTATGAGTTCTTTATTTATTAGAGGTTTTTTCTTGTCTTTTTATTAGTATGCAGATATTTGAATTATTATCAGATGATATTTTCAGTAAATTCAAGGAATTTACTGAGATCTCCTTGGTGGCCTAATATTTGTTCGATATGTGTTAATAGTCCTTGAAAATTTGAGAAGGTACATTCTAAATTATAAAATGATATATATTATATGTAATTATATTAATTTTAAAATCTAACTTATATTACTTAGGTTTTCTCTATCTTCATTTGTTCTTCACTTGGCAAAATTAAGAAGCAAAAGTCTTCTGCTCTTAATATGTTCAGTCTATCTCTCTGTCTCTCTGCCTCCACCTCCCTATCTCTGTCTCTCTCTCTCTCTGTTTTACAAATTTATATTTTAGATAATTTATATCTTAGATACTAATGAAATTTGGACGATCTGCATAAATTGCAGATAATTTTATATAATTTATTATATATAATTTTATATAATTTATTATAAAAACATCTTACTTGTGCAATCTTTTTACTCTGAATTCTACTTATTTAATATTAAATATTATGAATGCTAGTTTCTTTCCTCTTCATTTCTTGAAATGTGTTTTCCTTTTAAAAACAATTTTCCAGTCTTTTTAGTCACTTTGTTTTAAATGTGTTCCTTATTTATGCTTTGACCTTATTATTCAGGAGGTTTTCTTTCTGCTTTTAGAAATTTTAGCAGTTACTTCTATTAAAATAACTAGAACTTACTGTAACATATTTAATTTTCTATGTCTATGAATAGTATCAACTAACTCTTAATATGAAGACACAAGAAATTAACATATTCCACAGCCTTTCAGTCCTTTCTTTCCTTTCTTCTCAGCATTGCCAATATAATACTTGATTATATCATTTCCACGGTTCTTGTAGTCTTTGCCTTTCTGACATTAAGAAGACAAATTTTAATTATCTGGTTTATCAGCTATTAAATTAATAAATTAACTTGGCTATAAAGTGAAAAGTCAATTTTATTTGTACTACAAACTTCTTTAAATAATTTATGTCTCTGTTGTCGGTATCTATTCAAATGGTAGAACTACCTACACATCACATTCTTTTAACATTGGAAATTCAATAAGATTTTTATGTCTCTCTAAAAATAAACGTGATTTTTTCCCGTAGTCAACTGAGAGTTAACTAGCAATTTTAAGAAGAAATTTAGATAGGACAAAGGCATATAGAGCATAGAAAAGAATAAATCCAATGGCACAAGATTGGTATAACTCAACAGTTTGTTACCGAATATTTTAAGTACATAAATTTAAATCACATTACTATAATACTATTTTGCATGTAATAATGTTGCAAGAAAATATTGCAAGACAAAGATAATATTTGTGAAGTGAAATAAAAATGCTTTGTCTTAGCTTCACCTGCATGGTGCCTTATATAAACACACTGCTGTTTGCTCACTAGAAAGAATTAGTTGAATATACATTCTCAGGACAGCTTGACATACAGTCAAGAGGTACAGACTGTACTACTTGTCTAACTATGCAAACTTTTCATTTTGAGTTAAGTAGAAGAGGCAGTTTCCAATGTGTTTGTCTTTTGCCTGAGAACCTCTTTACATCTCGTGTAACCCCAGGAGAAAATACCACTGGGGTTACTTAGAAGAATTAGGACTACTAGAATTGGATCTGAGTTTTATTTGCTGTGTCAGGAAAAGCCTACTTGTCTACGGGGTGACTGTTGCTATCTCAGAAGAGGTTCGGTCTTAGCTGTTTAGGAAGTCACATATGGGCAGTCTTCACATGGACTTTTTTATATGCCTTTAGTCAGTTGAGTCTACCTTATACTGCCCCCTAGAGTACATAAAGTCCATTAACAAGTGTTATCTTCCACACATTTTGAGGGTGCCAAGCACAATCTGCATCTTTAAGTCATTTCTCTATTTTTCATTCATACATGTATAGCCGTAAATAAGATTTACAACTGACCTTTATTGTGAAGTAGACATGCTATATCGTACTGCTTCTCTAACACTGCTCGAAAAGAATGTCAGATATCTTAGTAGATAGACTCAACCTACCTATCATCAGAGATAGACATAGCTGCATTAACTTTCATAACATTGACAAACCTCAGCCTCCTTGCTTGAAATGTTACCAATACTAATACTATTTACGCCAATCATAATCATCATCCTAAGACAGCGAGCCTCCTTCCTACACATTGTAACTAAACTCAGTTCTTCCAACTCAGAGATGGTTTTCAATCAATATATCCATTGTGTGAGAGTAAATACGACTTGGCCTTCAGCCAAGACTATGCCCAAGACATTAGTTCTGTGTTCCCTGAGTGAATTCAGCCTTTCTTATAGGATTCAGGTATTTAATCACTCCATGTCTACACAATATCACTGCGAGCCCTGGGAAGCATTACCATATTGCTGTTTTTATTTTGTCACTCACTCCCTTGACTGGTTTGTTTTTAGAGGTTTAACTGAGACTTTAGCCTAAAGGCTATTTCCTTTACATGTGTTATACAGAAGTATGTAGGAATTTCGCCAAGAGGCAATATAATGAGTCTTGGAAATGGGACAGGTTTTGGGGTCAGATGGACCTGCATTTGAGATCTGGCACTGTCACTCACTTATTGAGCAACCTGGGAAAGTTTACTTAATGTCTGAAAATCTTATTTTTTCACCTGTAAGAATGCATACTACACTCCAAATTGCATAATTATTTTGAAAATTAGAAATAAAGCCATGTATCTAACAGATTTTTAAAAGGCAAATAGCTCATGGGTATGTAATGCATTTAAAAGAAAGGATTCACAGGAAAATATGTGACTTCTTATCTCTACTATCAAAGAAAAGAAAAAAAAAGAAATATTACCCTAAGAAAATAAGATATCCTTGGGTTTTTTTAGTTATAATGTTTAAATTGTTTCATATAAAAAATCTTCTACCAGTTTTCAATTACAGATGACTTAATCTAACAACAACCATCCAGGAAGTGTGAGGACTGTGCTAAGTGCCATGAGAAACTCAGGACACACTACAAGAGCCTGGCACTTACTGAGGCTCAGAAAACAATACTCCAAAGCCTGGCATTTTGTCATGCTGAGTACTTTGAACTAAAGGAGATTGGAAGGCCTGAAAAGCAGCCTCAGAAGCAGTATCTCTCTGACCTATTCCTGCCTTCCTATCTCCCACCCCTCATTTCCTCACAAAGCAAGCCATAAATACTAGAATTCCTCTTTCTCAATCTGAAAAATATATCTGTAACTTTCCCCTGCCTTTCTGTGTAAGATCTGTCCATCAAGACATTTTTTGACCTACCTTCCCTCATTCCAGGAAGGGTCCTGTCCTGTACCCGGGAGGAAGAAATGCTACACAGAGAAGCCAAGATGAATCTGAACAGACAGGCTTTGGTGAGTCTCTCCCCTCAGTTTATTACTATTAGATTATTCCCTTTTTGTCTGATCACATTTCTACATGACTGTCTATTCTTCCTGGAACCTAACCATAAACAATACACACTTTTCCCAAAGTCTTTGGATATGTGTCTCTTCATTTGGCAATTTTGATTTATGTCATTTATAATAAAATTGTAGCTGTTAAGTGTAGCATTTTCCTATGTTATCTCAGTCATTTTAGTTAGTTATCAACCTGATAAGGTCATGGGAACCTCTTAATTTGCAGCCAGGTGGAAAGACACGTGTGTGGTATGTGGGCCCTGAAGTGTGGCTGGTGTTTGCATTAAGGACAGCCTTGTTGAGGGTCCATGCCCTTTAACCTGTGGGTCTGGTGCTGACTCCAGGTGATTAATATTAGAATTGTATTACAGTATACCAGTTGGTATCAGAAGACTTGCTCAGAAAGTTCAAGCTCAACTGGGGAGAAGATAATGATAAAACCAATACCAAAAATATAGAAACTATCTGGAATTGCACTAGGAGGTATTTGAGATACTCAGAAGATTTCCTGAAATAAAACACTGTATTAGTTTGTAGAGCTTCTAAAACAAAATACCACAGACTGGGTAGCTTAAACAACAGAAATTTATTTTTTCACAGTTCTGAAGACTGGAAGTGCAAGATTAGGATGTCAGCAGGTTTTGTTTCTTCCTGAAGCCTTTCTCCTTGGCCTCTAGATAGCCTCCTTCTTGCTGGGCCTCACATGGACTTTTTTCTGTGTGTATGCACCCTATTTCTTCATTTTCTTATAAGGACACCAGTTGTATTGGATGAGGATCCAATCCTAAGAATCTCATTTTAGCTTAATCACCTTTTTAAGGACCTTATCTTGAAATACAATTACATCCTGAGATTCTGGGGGTTAGGAGTTCACATATAAATGTTGTTGGAGAGACAATTCTGCCCAAAACATGTAGTATTTGGACTCATCTAACTATAAGGTGTCAGTCAAAAACATGGTAGTGGAGGAAATTGCTAAGGGAATGAGTATAAAGAGAATATAGATAAGAGCTAATAACAAAGTACTTGGGAACAGCACGTAACAAAATTATAGAAAGTCAACAGTTAGAAATCTAAAATACTTCAAGATCAAAGTGGAAAGAATGATGATAAATCATTCAACTATTACAATGCCACAGGTAGCTAATGCAATTAGTTTGCTGGTTACTCACCTAATAGGACTATATCACTGTGGCTACTGCAACAATTAATTTACTGGGGGAAGAGGAGAATCTGGAAGGCAATCTCCAAAACAAGTGGATGAGGACGGGTAAAAGGAATAATGAATGTGAGCAGAAAAAGGAAAAAACAACAAACTACCAGCAGAATATCTGTGTCATGAAGCCTTTTATTAAAAACTAACCTCTGATCCACACTTGAAGGATAAGCTGGTTTCCTCTCTGAGTATCTCTGATATCCTAGGCATGTAAAAACCAATGCAAAATCCTCCTCCCCTTCCTCCAAGACTGGGAAAAAAATCTCACTAATTTTGCCTGAACTCAACAACATTGCAAAGGAAGATAAAAATGAAATTTTTAATAGGTTAATTAGTTATATAAATTAATAGAAGTACTACTGACTTTTTAATATTTATTTATAATATATATAGCAAACAATCTAGGAAGAAATGATTCTTTCATTTACTCCCTAGATGTTAGAAGACACTGAGGCATCAACAGGGTTTAATTCCATACTCTGTCATTGAATATAGCAATTGTAATTGCACCAATCAGCACTTTGTGTCAAGCTCAAGATTTGTAAAGGCACCGATCAGCACTCTGTGTCTAGCTCAAGGTTTGTAAACGCACCAATCAGCACCCTTTGTCTAGCTTAAGGTTTATAAACTCACCAATCAGTGCTCTGTGTCTAGCTAATCTAGTGGGGACTTGGAGAACTTTTATGCCTAGCTAAAGGATTGTAAATGGACCAACCAGCTCTCTGTAAAACAGACCAATCAGCTCTCTGTAAAATGGACCAATCAGCTCTCTGTAAAATGGACCAATCAGCAGGATGTGGGTGGGGTCAGATAAGGGAATAAAACAGGCTTCCCGAGCCAGCAGGGGTAACCCGCTGGGGTTCCCTTCCACTCTGTGGAAGCTTTGTTCTTTCGCTCTTTGCAATAAATCTTGTTGCTGGTCACTCCTGGGGTTGGGCAGCCTTTATGAACTGTGAGCTGTAAGACTCACGGCAAAGGTCTGCAGCTTCACTCCTGAGGCCAGCAAGACCATGAACCCACCGGAAGGAACGAACAACTCCAGACACACCACCTTTAAGAACTGTAACACTCACCTTGAGGGTCTGTGGCTTCATTCTTGAAGTCAGCGAGACCAAGAACCCACAAATTCCGGACACTTCATGACCATAGCAAGTTAATCAGAACTCAGTGAGTAGTAGATTTGAACTTAATTAAGAAAATGCAACAAAATCTAAAGTAGGATTTACTAAAATATATGATTAATAATAAACTCTAAATCTGCAGATTTTGCTGAAGTTCTTATAATTGGGTCATAGCAGTAAATTCAATAAACGACTTTCAATGAACTATATTACTTCTAAAATGCTTTAAAATGGTGTTTGTGTCCTGGACATGATTTTCCCCAAGAAGAACTGTTGTATTCACCCTACCTTTAACTGTTTCCAGTCAGCTCCACAGATTCCGTAAAAGTTAACTCTAGAGCAGAGAATGATGCCGCAGTCAGGATAACATCCAATATATTTGGTTATTTTATTGCAATCCGAAGAAATATCAGGTAACACCACCAAATAATGTATTAACACTATAGAATTTCTTCCCAACTAAAAAGAATGGACGTTGTTTATTGTGCTCTACCAAAATACCTAGTGTTCTCTTTGGAAATAAGGAAAATAATCAAGACTCTCAGTTACTATTCAATTGTATTGGTTAAGACTATTGCTAGAACACAACATATTCATTTCTATAGGCCAGAATATCATGATGAGGTAAAAACATTGAAGAGAGCCTGTATTCTAAGTTAGCTAGGAGATTAGACTTTTATTTTCTTTTCTGATAGATTATATAATTTTCCACAGCAGTATACATAGAAACCCTAATATGTTACTACTTATAAAAATGAGACTTTTTGGCTGGATGCAGGCTCATGCCTGTAATCCCAACACTTTGGGAGGCTAAGGTGGGAGAATTTCTCGAGCTTAGGGGTTTGCCCAGCCTGGGAAACATAGGGATATTCTGTTTCTACAAAAGTAAAATACAAAATTAGCTAGGCATGGTGGTGCAAGCCTGTGGTTCCAGGTACTTGGGTGGCTGCGGTGGGAGGATCACTTGAGTCTGCGAGGTTGAAGCTGTAGTGAACCATGATTGAGCCACTGCACTCCAGCCCAGGTGACAGTGAAATCCTGTCCAAAAAAATAATAATTAATTAATTAAATTAAAAAGAAAGATACTTCTTTAGAAAAATGTCTCTAGTCCCTTCTAGCTGGGGCATTTTATTCTTTGCCAAAAGCTGTAGCTCTTTGTATCGTTTTTATATCCATAATCTGTCATCTGTCATGTACCGTGTTTATCCATATACTTGATTTGTATTTATTCTTTTCTTTTCTTTTCTTTTCTTTTTTTTGAGACAGAGTCTTGCTCCGTCACCCAGGCTGCAGTGCAGTGGCGCGACCTTGGCTCACTGCAAGCTCCACCTCTCGGGTTCACGCCATTCTCCTGCCTCAGTCTCCCAAGTAGCTGGGACTACAGGCGCCTAGCACCACGCCCGGCTAATTTTTTTTGCATTTTTAGTAGAGACGGGGTTTCACTGTGTTAGCCAGGATGGTCTCGATTTCCTGACCTTGTCATCTGCCCGCCTTGGCCTCCCAAAGTGCTGGGATTACAGGTGTAAGCCACTGCGCCTGGCCATAATTATTCTTTTCGTGTTAAGCAATGGTAAAAGAACTGACTGAAAATAAGAATATTAAAAAGTTTCAGCTGGGCACGGTGGCTCACGCTTGTAATCCTAGCACTTTGGGAGGCCGAGGCGGGCGGATCACAAGGTCAGGAGATCGAGACCACGGTGAAACCCTGTCTGTACTAAAAATACAAAAAATTAGCCGGGCGTGGTGGCGGGCGCCTGTAGTCCCAGCTACTCGGAGAGGCTGAGGCAGGAGAATGGCGTGAACCCGGGAGGCGGAGCTTGCAGCGAGCCGAGATCGCGCCACTGCACTCCAGCCTGGGTGAGAGTGCGAGACTCCGTCTCAAAAAAAAAAAAAAAAAAAAAAAAAAAGTTTCTCTGCTAAAAACAGAAAATTGTGTTTGTTACCATTCCTACTATGACCCCAGTGATATGACTCCAATGAGTGGAGAAACACCAGGGTTCTTGGTCTTCATGCCAGTTTAGATAAAACAACACAGACATACCTGGAGTGGTCTTAAGGAGCGGACAGTTTAATAGGCAAGAAGAAAAGAGAAGGCAGAAGCAAAAGGCTCCCCGATACAGAGACAGAGGGAGGGGGGCTCCAAAGCCAAAAGAGGAAATCCCAAGTGCAGTGGATACCAGCCAGGTATATGTAGAGGCTAGAGGAGGTGGTGTCTGATTTGCATAGGGCTCAGGGGATTGGTTTGACCAGGCCTGTCATTCACGTGGTCGTGAAAAAGCTGGCCCTCCCACCCTAGCATTTTAATATGTAAATGCAGGGCGCCACGATGTTCTGCAAACGTGGGTATATGTGGGGGCGGCCATGTTGCCAGGAACATGTGGGGCAAGGGCAAGGGCAAGAAGGCCGCAGGAATCACCATGTTTGGGTAGACCCAGTTTCTAATGGCTTGCATTTGCATATCAAAGGTTGCCAGCCAGCTCTAAGAGCCAGGGCTTTCCAGTTCTAGAGCTGCTTTAAAAATGAAAACTTCCCAAGGATCCCTTTTCCTTTCTATCTGCCTAAAATAATTTCTTAACTCCTACAACACAATGATTTTCAGTGAGACAAAAGCTGCTGTTTTATTTTTGTTAAATTGTTTTTCTTAACTAAAGAGTTAAAAGTGAGGATGGGGGTTCAAAATGTGGTTTACTTTATAGAGCTTGCAAAACTCACAGCATTTAAAGCAGTTTTTAACAGGAGTATGGGGATAGGGCTTGAATGAACTTGGAAATGCCATTCAATTGCTAAAATCATATGCATCACATTGTGTTCATCTGCATATACGTGCACTTTTCTGGTAAGAAGTTTCAAACTTAACAAATTCTCAAAAGAGGTCTATATTTTTAAAAGTGTAAAAAATCACTTAGTTTACTGACTTTCCTTATTTCAGGCCACATCTAAAAGTATAAAACAGCACATTTACATTTTGTATTTCACATTTTTTTCAATACTTACTGTGGGAGCCATAGGCCCTGGGCCTGCTAAAGGTTTGCTGAAAAATCATTGACATGAGGCAGATTAATTAAAAGGAGAAAAGGCAGATAAATTTATTTAACATGTGTACACAGGAGCATTCAAAATGAAGACCCAACTTCTCCATGAGTTACAGAAACTTGTATACCATCTTGAGGTTGCAGAAAGAATGGGGGCTTGCATCCTGGTAAGACAGGATATAGGAAGAAGGAGAAGAGAAATTCTATTGAGGGGCAATAAATGACTGTGAAGGAGAATGATTGGATCAGGGAACAGAGATTAACTCGTAAATAGCTTTCTTTGAAATTTAAATGATCCTTGGAGACAATCATTGTTCTTATTAAAAGGTCTGTTCAGGTATTGGTCACATCTTGGCCTTCTTTTCTGCAATAGATAATGAGATAACGGAGAGGGGAAGAAAACACAAACACAATTGTTCTCATTGGTAGGTCTGGATCCTAAGCAGATAAAGGAACTTCAGTTTATTTGGGAGAGACAGTGGTGGTGAGAGGCCAAAGAGATCTTCAGGCTTCTTCAGCTCAGCATGTCAAAACACCCTATTTTGATATATCACTTTCTGAGCCCCAACATTCTCCCATCTGAAACTTCCCTAGGAGTTACACAAACTAAAAGGTGAGTTAGTGGCTGTGGAAGAGAAAAGTTAAGCTAAAATCTGAATGGCAAATAATTCTATTTAACCAATTTGTGAATAGGTCAATTAAACACCTCTTTCATTTTAGGAGATGGCATTGCAGATGGGCTTTCAAACAGAAGAAAAACAGGTTAATGTTGGGAACAGTCTATAAACCAGTTTCCTTACAGTCTGCAGGGCAGTCAGTTGAGGTGTCCAGATGTTAGACTCAAAGCCCAGTTAAAGAGAAAGCCGGCAGTGGCAATCTGACAAGATTTTTTTTGCCTGTTTCAAAAAGTTTAAGCTTTAGCTTATAGGGCCTCAGGAAAAAGGTAGTAGCAATTTCATTGAGTCCAAGTAAGAAAAATCCTTTTGAACTTTTTATTACCAGATTTTAGTGAGGATAAACAGCTGATATTTCTGGCTTTTAAGCTTTTTTTTTTTTTTAACCAGTGACATCCTCCCAAGTACCATAATTGAGGTTATAACTTAAGCATAAGGTGTCTTCAAAGAGGTGGCAAACACTTTACAAGATCCAAAATTACCCCAAAGAGAGCTGAAAGAAACGAAAATTTTGGTAGCCATAAATGGAGTACGACTCACCTTTCTGTTGGGCCAGTCTCTGGAGTGTCAGCTTCTCAGCTGATTTTCTACATACAGAAGCCAAAACACCTCATATGCCCCCACAGATGAAACACAGGAAATCAAAATCTGTCCATGGAGGGAAAATAATCAATAAATTTTGAGAAAGTAACACAAACATTAATCCAGAAAGCACTCAGTCCCTTGCCAGAAGTTTAATCCAGGCTGCT
The DNA here is from genome assembly GCF_006542625.1 of Nomascus leucogenys. Lineage (NCBI taxonomy): Eukaryota > Metazoa > Chordata > Mammalia > Primates > Hylobatidae > Nomascus > Nomascus leucogenys. The sequence goes on from NC_044396.1 coordinate 3,173,223, forward strand.
GTGGTGAAAGGGCAGACCTTAGCTACTAGGTTACAACATGGGGTGGTCTTTATTGTTCTTCCCAGAAGAAATCCAGAGCAGACAGTTTGAATTTGCAAAGGATTTTAACTTTGTTTTAGGTCAGATTTTTTTTTCTCTTCAATTTAGTCAGAGAATTCTCAAGGCTAGCTGTGACACCATTATGTGTCCTTTGAAAATGTATTTTCCCACTAATTCCTTCCAATTAAAAAAAATCTCTAAAATCTTTTAAAATCTATTTTTTTCACCACTGACAATTAGAATTTTCAATGACATACTTAATTCCAATAGTGACTTTATCCAAAAGCCTCTTCATGTAAAGCCCAGGTGGTAATTTTCCAGGTTTTTACCATGTAAGCAACAGTTGTTCCCGGAGAGGGTATAGAGGAGGCGATCCCCATGATCTCCACAAATTCATTATCAGAAATAGACTCAACATAGCAAAGATGACAAAAACCCCATAGGGTTGGGACTTCTTAAGACAAAACTCACCTAAAAGCTTCATACATTCAGAATGAGGAGTGTGCGGCTTAAAATATTACATGCCTCGGTCTTGCAATCTTTCAGACTGGCTGCCTGATGTGAACCTGAAAAATCACACCCTCCGGATGATGGAGGCTAAGAGAGGACCCGCACTTGGTCAGTCATGCTCTCAAGGACATAAGACAGGATAAGAGGAAAACCTCATTTGTATTACAGGGACCCACAGCAAAGTTTGTTTTAATAGACGCCCATCTAGCCAGAACCACCAAACCAGCCAGTCTTCAGGGCTGGCTGAAACAATGGGCTTATAGGGGTTCTAGGCCCATGTTCTACACTGTGGTATCCATCTTCATGACAGAAGAACACAGAAAGACAAAGACAAAGGAAAATGGCAACAACAACAAAAATCACCTATTTCTGAGAGGAAACGGGGTCGAAGAATGTGAATATTCATACCTCACAGTACTGAAAGTACACTGGAGTCACTATAACCCAAGACTCATCACACAAATCCTTTTTTCTCATTAATAAAAGCATTGCAGATGAGACAAACAATGATTTTTTTCCCATCCACTCAATTGGAATGCAAAGAGAGAGAGAGAGGTCAGGAGACTGGCTGGTAAGAAATTCTTATCCCTTTGCTGGCAGGTCAGATTCCTGGGTTCTCTTTGCTGCAGCTTATAGAAGAGAAGTGCAGCTTTGATTACCCTGCTCACTGCACTATACTGTGGTGGTCGTAGGCTTTTGGCCCCTTAAAGCTTCACTGAAAAAAAAAATCACTGACATGAAGCAGATTAATAGGGGAAAAGGCATATAAATCTATTTAGCATGTATACACAGGAGCCTTCAGAATGAAGACCCAACTTCTTCATGAGTTACAGAAACTTGAGGTTACAAAAGAATGGGGGCTCACATCCTGGTAAAACAGGTTATGGGAAGGCGGGAAGAGGAATTTTACTGATGGGCAATAAATGATTGCAAGGGAGAATGACTGGATTGGGGAACAGAGATTAACTGATCCGTAGAGACAGTCATTACCCTTATAAAAAGGTCTGTGCAGGTATGGTCACATCTTGTTTTCCGCAGTAGATAATGAGATAATGGGGAGGGAAAGAAAAAGTCAAATTATTCTCTTTGGTGGGTCTGGATTTTAGGCAGACAAAGGAACTTCAGCTTCTTTGGGTGAGATCATGTGGAGGTTAGGTCAGAGAGACCTTGAAGCTTCTTCAGCTGAGCATGTCAAAACATCATATTTTGGGGTAACAATTTCTGAGCCCAATATTATTATGTCAACCCCCCCAGGAAACTGCAGTTGAGCAGAATAGATAGTAATGATACTAAGGTTATAAGGGTGTTAAGAGATAACATTTTTTTAAGGGTAAAAGCATTCTTCTCAAAAAGTATAAAACACGTGAAGATTTTATTAAATTCATTAATTAATCAAATGTTACAACCAGTTCAGAGTAGTTCTTTTTAATGACACAAATGTAGGGAATAAGGAATGCTAAAACAAAATTTTAAATAGAGACAAAAGAGATCTATCTACAGGACAATAACCAACTGCATTCCACAAGGACCCAATTTGTTTGTATTTCAATTGAAAAGAATTATTCACATTATTATGAGTTTTAAATTGTTCAAAAACAATGACAAGCACAGAGATTGCGGATGGGTACACTGTAAAGGTTGCCAGCGATCTCCCCCTCCCTCATTTCGAATCTGTCACAATTTTTCTGACATGCATTTGCAGAGAAATTGTGATGAACTTTTTCTGTCACACAAAAGGCAAGCATCCAATTTGACTGAGGGAGTCAAAGGTAGTCCCCACAGAAGTGGTATTTAAATGAATGTTGAATGAATGTGCATTAAGTAAAGAATTAGATGGGGACTTAACATTTGAAAGGTTCTGGGGCATCTGAAAAAACAGAGCAAAGCTGTTGGATGACAATGGAATGCTAATTTAGAGTCGTGTTTGGAAGAACTGAGCTCCCAGTGGTGGAATTTGAGTTTATGATTTCCCAAAGTACGCCTTCTAGAGGAGGAAGGGTACATCAGTGCTTGATGGCTTTGAGAGAGTCTTGAGAGTGTAGTCTGCAGCTTCTCAATGAAAAATGTCGAATTTATCTGCAATCATGTTTTCTCTTAAAGTTTCGCTTGGTTTTTAATATAACAATCTATGAGATTACAACTTATTGAGTAAAATTTATTGTGCTTAGTACATGAGAGGAAAGAAGTATATATTGGTTTTGAATTTTGGCTGAACTCACATTCTGCGAAGTCATCTCAGGCTCTTAGCCAGGCTTTCTGGGTACACTCACTTTGTCTCCGGAGATATGCAAGCTCCTCAAATTAAGGTGCAAAACATGCATTGACTACAGGTTACTAAAAGCTTTTATTGGTCAGTGAAGTAACATGGTTAGTTTTATTATGTTTGGGGAAAATTATTGCCAATTCCATGAAAGAAGATTTGACCCAGCACCAGTGGGAAGCAGGGATCAGAAAATGGGCTGGGGAAACAGGCTTGGGCTGAGGGTGTGAATGGGAAGAAAAACGCCACCTCACAGAGGTAATTAAAATGTTCTGACCAATTATCTACAGGCGAGAAAAGAGAAAGGTCAGGTGTAGTATTTCTGGTTTTATTCCTGCAGACAGTTTGCTGGTAGAATTGGAGTTAGCTACTATGCCATTGATAGAAACAGGAGACAGCCGAGAGTCCCCGGAGAAACCCTGCCTTCAAGCCTGAAACGCCCTGCAGGCTGAAAAACCGGCTGCTGGTCCTGGATGAAACGCACAACCCAGAGGGAGAACTGCCCCTGTTTGCCCTCGCCTTTCCCAGCCCATCCTTTCTGAATGAGGCCCACACGCGCACCGGGGAAACGGGGTGGAGCCACAGAAAGTTGCGCCTTTTTCAATAGGGAGGAGCCTGGTCTCTTCAGTTTTCCTGTGCGTATCCTGGAATCAATCTGTGAGGTGGGGGCCTATTGGCAGGATCCCCTCTCGCTTTCTTTAGAGTTTTTTCTTTTTTTCCTTTTTGCCCAATAAATTCTGTTCACCACACCCTTCAATGTATCCACGTGCCTAAATTTTACGGGTCTTGATATAAGAACCCGGATTTAGCTGAACTAAGGAGCAAAAATTCTCCTTAGAATTTTTGGAAGGTTGGTGTAAAGTTAACAGTTGCAGCCACCTGACAGTCTCTAAATCCCAGGTTTCTTGTATTACCCATTGCTCTTTTTCTCTGGCCTTTTAAAGCAGACCTGTAAGAGACCAGGCCAGCTTTAGCATTTCTTTTGTCTTTTAATCTGTGAGTTTTGTGCTTGAGCAGGAAGCAGACAGGTTACCTTTTTAAGACACTAAAGGAGATGAGATGAAATTATTTGTATGATCAAAATGCATATTTAGAGTGTGCATCTGTAAGTCTTCCATGATGAAGTTCTTGGGAAAAAATTTTCATTTTCCTAGTTGGGATTAAAGAAAATTCATCATAATATTAATAGTGTAGTTAGAAGAGTGAATGTGAGGATGCAAAGCCAAGCAATATTTAAATTTACCAATCTAAGAAGAAATCTTTAATCTGGCATTATGGGCAATGAATCTCATGTGAAATTTTCTTCCAGATTCCCACACAGCTTAACTTTTAGAAACACAACACAGGATATTTCAGAGATAAGCTATGATGAGTTCAGGACACGCTACCCCCAAAATATGACACAGTGGCATATGTAATATTTTAGGTGGAAGGAATTTGAGAAATATCATGAGTGGGAAGTGTCTTCTGACCTTCCCATGAAGCACATCGTAACAACCTCATGTGAAAGGTGCCCTCCCTATACCCAGATGAAAGGAGCAGTCTTCTCTCTGAAGACACAGGGACACAGAGAGGAACTGAATGAAGGGATTTTGCTAAGTTTTCCCCAGTTTACTCATACCCTTTATGCTATCATTTTCCCATAACTTTCCACTTCTCATTAAACCTAGAATAAAAACTCTCAAGTTAAACTGTTTATTTGCGTCTTCACTTCCTTATGAAAACTCCCATGTCACATAAAACTTAAATAAATGTGTATGCTTTTCTCTTGTTAATCTCTCTTTTGTTACGGGAGTACCAGCCAATGTACGTTAAGATGAGTAGAAGGAAAAGATGTTTTTCCTCCTCTATAGCTACGTAGTCACAAACAAGGCTGTACCTATATAAGGTTTCTTTGGATAGCAGTGAGTAAAACCTACGCGGAGAGGTTCTATGCTGAAGGAATTTTGCTTACTGGAGGACCAGAAACACACGCACACACACACACACACACCGGCAGGGGACAAGGGCATGGCAAAGGGCTCAGAGTGGTTAGGGAATATGAGCCTTATGGAAACCAAAGGACCCTGGAAAGCAGTAATAGTCATTGCTGACATTCATTAATAGCTTACTATAAGTGTGTGTGTGCAACACACACACACACAGAGAAAGAAAAAGAGAGAGAGAGATTGGTTCTGCTTTTTCTAGAACTAGAGCTAGAAACCTGGTTTAGGAGGGCTAGGATACAAATCCTATTCCTTTGGGATTGCATCCTTTAAAGGGCGTATGAGAATTATTTCTTTAATAGTGCTTGGTCCTAAACTTTCCCACAAGTCCGCTCATGGAAAGATTTCCCAAGGAGTTCTGCTTTGAGTATTTATGTCCGTCTGACTTCTAGGAAAAAGCCAAGAAATAGACGGAGAAACAAAGAATACCCTAAAGACACTTAGAGATGTACCAGATTGTAATGTTGTGCATTTCTTAGGACAATATCATATATCAGAAGAGAGTGGGTTTACTTGGATAGGAGTCAGAAATTTGGAGAAATAATGGCTGTGTTAGCAAATGCAGCCTTCACCCTACCAAGAAGGCTTGTTTTTCTTAGCACACAGTGGATTTAAAGTTACAGCCTGAGTGGATATTCCCAGCTCAGTTGATTTCTCATGAGCCACATATATTCACATGCCCCAGACAAGATTATTTCCAGTTTTCAGCACTCGTAGTTCTGGGAAGGGAGAGCTAAATTATGTGAGAGCACTCCCAGTGGGGGGACACAGAGAGTTGTTCTAGAAGCAATAAAACTAGGGCAATAAGGGGAATTGAAGGTTAGGCAAGTCTGAGGCCTCAGACATTGTGTTCAATCAATTATAGCAGAAGGACCTGCATTGATTCCAGCTGAAATCTTAAGTAGGTAGCAGCTAGATTAGCCTCATCAGAGAAAACAATGATTTTTGGGGCTGTGAAGATGAACTCCCTAAAAAGCTCTAATTTTTAGAAAATATTTCTTATCATTTCAACAAACATTATGAAGTATATTCTGGACACTGGGAATATAAAAGTGAGTACGAAGACCCTTTCCTCAAAGGTTTTCTAGTCTTTTCACAAATACCTTATGGGTTTGACAACAGAAATAATACTTGAGAATATTTATACCTATAATTAATAAATTAACTTTTGCCATGAAGAAGGAAGACAAAAGAACATCCAAAAATTCATAAAATATTCTCAATAAAGTAAAAGTTTATTCCACATTGGATCAAAGTATTAATTTCATTTTCTGCAGATTTTTCAAATTGGCACTTGCCGTTAATAAGAAACTTTTACTTTGTTTGTTTCCATGATTTATATAAGGTAATTTATATCATTCAACTTGCTGTAAAAGTTGAGACTGTTGGAATTTCTTCAGTAGTTCCACTTCCAACCTTGTGCAGGAACTATTTCTAACTTCCTATTTTCAGTCTCCCCATCTGCAAAATGGATTTAATGATACATTCACCCAATAGATTTTTAAATAAGAATTTAAAAAGTAAATATAGGGCTGGGTGCGGGGGCTCACGCCTATAATCCCAGCACTTTGGGAGGCTCAGGCGGGCAGATCATTTGAAGCCAGGAGTTTGAGACCTGCCCAGGCAACGTGGTGAAACCCATCTCTACTAAAAATATGAAAATTAGCCTGGCGTGGTGACGCATGCCTGTAATCCCAGCTACTCAGGAGCCTGAGGTGGGAGAATCGCTTGAACCCGAGACGGGGAGGTTGCTGAGATCGTGCCACTGTACTCCAGCCTGGATGACAGAGTGAGACTGTATCTAAAAAAATTAAAATTAAAATGTAAATATATATAAAGCACAAAAAAGAGTAACTTACTCATAGTAAGCTATTAATGAATGTCAGCAGTGACTATTACTGCTTTCCAGGGTCCTTTGGTTTCCATAAGGCTCATGTTCCCTAATCACTCTGAGTCCTTTGCCACGCCCTTGTCCCTGCCCATAGTGTGAAGTGCTATTCCCTACTTAGCGAGCAATAGCCACTGCTTTATGTTCTTCACCTGGGAGGGGCTGATCCAACAATGATCCCCAACACAGGGATTGGATCTTTTTCTTCTTCTTTCTCACAAAGACCAACGGGAGGCAGAAACCTAGGTAAATGGGTCTGCTCTGTGTACTGGAATTTTCACTCGGGTGGGCAGTTCCAAGGTCTATATGGGAGGGGAGGGTAGGAACAAGCATATTTTCACTTTCATTCTCACACTGGGCTAAGTCTTTTTTATAGTTGATTTTGGTGCTCCATGTTCTCATGCTGTTGTCATATTTCTCACATTAGACAGAACCTGGGAGCAGGAAGCAGCCAAGGGAAGAGTTGATTTTTATTCAACCTTTCAAAATGCCAATATTGTTAATAATATCGTAGCACTACTAATAATGCAGGTGAGCAAAGAATTAAGCTTTCCTATTTGTCAATATAATATTTGATTATATTATATATGAGCCAGACCAGCTTTGGTTTCCATAGGAAGCTTCCTCTAGCTGTACCCTATGTCCTAGTTCCTGCAAGGTCTCTGCTGGTTGGCAATTAAATGGACTTATGGTTTAGTAGAAGCCATGACAAGTCTCTCTCTCTTTCTCTCTCTCTCTCTCCGTGTGTGTGTGTGAGTGTGTGTGTGTTTATGTGTGTGTTGGTAAGAAGAAGCATGGAAGAAGGTATTTGTATCAATTTTTGCGGAAGAATGGATTCAAACCTTAGCACACATCAGAATCACCTGGGTTGGATCACTAGGCTCCAATCTCAAAGTTGCTGACTCCGCAAGTCTTGTCAAGTATTGTGTGTGAATTTGAAATGAGAATAGTGTAATTTTTTCTCTATATTTTAAGGCTCAGTAAAATAGAAATTTTAGGATCAGAAAACACAATAACCAAATTTAAAAGCTCAGTGAATGGGCTCAAAAGCGGAATGGAGGGAACCAAAGGAAAAGAATCAGTGAACTGGAAAATAGAATAGAAATTACCCACTCTAAACAAAGAGAGAAAATGGAAAAGATATTGAATAGCACCTCCAGGACATATAGTACTATAATGAAAATTTTTATGTTCATACCATCAGAATTCAAAAGGAGAGGAGAAAATGGACAAGGCTGAAAAAGTAGCCAAAAATTATTGACTGAAAGTTTTCTTCTTTTTTCTTAATATGTTTTGAAGCTCTGTTACTAAGTCCATAAACATTTTAGCATTGTTATATCCTCTTGATGAACTGACTGCTTCGTCATTATGAAAGGATCCTTTTTACCACTGGTAATTTTCTTTCTTCTGGAAGCTACTTTATCTGATATGAATATTACCATCCTGGCATTTGTTCAATTTAAGGTCAGCATAACATACCTTTTTCCAACCTTAACTTGTTAACTCATCATCTTTGTATTTTAAAGATTCTCTTGTAAGGAGCATGTACTCAGAGCTTGGCTTTTTGCCTAATCTGCAATCTAGCCCTTTTAAATCAGTTGTTGAGACATTTACATTTAATGTAATTTCAATATGGCTTATTTCAAATGTATCATCTTGCTATTTTGTGACCTATTGTCAATGTGTTGTCCATGTATTCCTCTCGTTGTGTCTTATTAGCGTTTGAATTTTTCTTTTAATGATTACATTTGATCTCCTTGATTGATTGATTAATTGTAAGTCTTTTAGTGGGTCATTTTGGATTTAGAGTATACATCTGTAACTGACCACTGCATATATTCAAGTTATTTTATACCACTCACATATAAGAACCTTAGAATTATATGCATTCCTTCTCTTTTTCCCTGCTTTCTGCTATTGTTTTCCTTTTTTAGTAGACTTGTAAAGAACCGTTTTAGATTTACAGAAAATTAAAAAGAGAGTATAGACTTTTTAATACCCTGCACCCAATTTTCCCTATCATTAACATCTTACATTCATATGAGACATTTTCTATAATTAATGAACCAATATTCATACATTACTATTAACTAAGGTCTATAAATTGTGTTTATTTAGTTTTTAACTAATGCACTACCCAGAATTTCACATCACATTTAGTTGTCATGCTTCCTTAGGCTTCTCTTGGCTATTGTAGTTTCTTAGATTTTTCTTGTTTTTGATAATCTTGACAGTTTTGTGGACTGCTGGCCAGATGTTTTGTAGAATGGGAAGATATTTTGTAGAATGTTTTCTATATGGGAGGGTAGTCTATTGCAGTTTGTCTAATGGTCTTCACATGATGAAACTAGAGTTACAGGTTATTAGGACAAGGACCACACAGGTATAGTGCCATTTTCATTATATTATATCAACATATTATCAATATGATTTATGAGTATTGACATTGGCCTTGATCACCTGGAATCCTGGATAGTGTGTGAGTTTAAAAACTACAGATATACAAACTATAGACTTTATTAATAATATATCGATATTGATTCATTAGTTATAGAAAATATTTCATATGAGTGTAGGATATTAATGATGATTGTGAAGTTTATTTAATGTAAAGTTACTCTATTTTTCCTCCTTTCCATACTGTACACTTTGAAAGAAAGTCACTCTGTGAGCCCACACCTAAGGAGTGGGGAGCTATGCTAGTTGGGCAGTAAATTATCTGGAACTCATCTGCATGGGAGATTTGCCTCTTCTCTTCCATTTGTCATTGTATTCACTTGTATTAGTATGGATTCATGGATACTTATTTTATACTTTTGGCAATAATCCAGTACTTGTTGGTCGAGTTCTTCTTCTTATGTATTTTGTTCTTCAAGTTCTTTGGCCAGTGCAAACTCTTTCAGCTGTCTTCTGGGTTTCTTTGACATACCCCATCAGTGCGTGTGATTTTTTTTTTAGCATGTCCTTACTGTCTGACATTACACAATGCTCCAGTTTCATCTTGCATGTAGTCAGCTTTATAATAGAATCAGCCATTTCTTCATAAATCCCTGGTTTCTTTTATTAGAAAATAGTATTAGAGACTAAGATCAGGTAATAAGAGTGCTCTTTGCTATTAGGATGTCACTTCCTTTAGGTCTTCTCAGCTGACAGAGCAAAAAAAATATGTGTTTATACAAATATGTGTATATACACATATCTACAAATATTTCTATGTGTAACCCTATGTATACATATATAGTAAGTGACATGGTTAGGCTTTGTATCTTCACACAAATCTCATCTTGAATTGTAATGTTCATAATACCCATGTAGTTTCCCTCATGCTCTTCTCATGATAGTGAGTGAGGTCTCATGAGATCTGATGGCTTCATAAGACAGTTTTCCCTGCTCTTGCTCACTTTCTGTCACCTGCTGCTATGTAAGACATGCCTCTTCCCCTTTTGCCATGATTGTAAGTTTGCTGAGGCCTCCCCAGCCGTGCAGAACTGTGAGTCAATTAAACCTCTTTTCTGTATAAATTATCTAGTCTCAGATATATCTTTACAGCAGTGCAAAAATGGACTAATACAGTAAGCTAAACATGAGTCCACACTGATGTCTCCAACTTGAATCCACTGCCATAGACATCATTCAGCCTCTTGCATTGCTTACCTGTAACTTCCCACTCTGCAGTGAGAAACCTGGATCTCACTATTTGCCATTTATTTACTTAATTGTCCCATTTCATTATACGTGTATAGGAGTATAAGGATTGTTAACCCATACTCTTATAGGAAACATCTTTATTAAGTAGAATACCCATGAGCGATTCCTTTTGACTTTAGTCCTACAGACTGTACTCATTTCCACAGATACTTACATTAGCATCTTTTCCCCTCATTCCCTAAGTGAGGTTGTTTCATACATTTGTAAAACTGTTAGATTTTGTTGGCACCATCTGAATTCCTTCCTGAATCCCCTAAACTCCTAAAAGAAACTTTTAAGTGTGTATACATTAAGGTTCATTATAATTGTATAGGATTAGGAAAATATATAATGATTTATATTTATAATTGTAGTACCATACAGAATAATTTTACTGTACCCCAAATCTCCGGAGCTTCACTTATTCTTCCCTTCCTCCTCTCCCCTAATTCCTGGCAACCAATGATCATTTTTCTTTCTCTATAGCTTTGAGTTTTCTATAAAATTATATGTTATTATATGCATCACATAATTGGAATTATACAATATGTCGCTTTTTCATACTGGCTTCTTTCACTTAGCAATATGCACTAAGTTTTCTCCATATATCTCTTTGGCTGGATAGCTTATCTTTTTCGATTTCTGAATAATATTCCATTGTGTGGAAATACCACACTTTATCCATTCACTAATTGAAGGACATCTTGGTTGCTCCCAGTTTTGTTGATTATAAATCAAGCTGTTATCAACATTTACATGCAGGTTTTACATCATAGGTTTCCAAATCAACTGGGTTTCTTAATGTTTAGTTTTTCAATAGGCTGTGAAATTGTCTTCCAAAGTGGTTGTAGCACTTTGCATTCCTCCAGCAAGGAATAGATTTCCATCTGCTGTGCTTCCTCACTAACATCTTTAGTATTGCCAGCTTTTTGCATTTTACCCATTCTAATAGGTGTGTAGTGGCATCCGCTTGTTTTAATTTGAAATTTGTGCCATTATTTCCATATATTTAATTCTACAAATGGTATAAACACGATGATATTTTGTTTTTATTTTGGTTTTAACAGTTGATTAACTGTTAAAGAGATCTAAGTAAGAAATATATATATATATATATATATATATATATATATATATATATATATTACCCTTAATAGTTACCCGTTTTTATGGATTTTTCATTTGCATAAATCAAGATTTATATCTGCAAGCATTTTTTTTTCTGCTTAAAGGACTTCCTTTAATATTTGTTTTAGTAAGAGTTTGCGGGCATTGAGTAATTTCAGCTTTTTTATGTCTGAAAATATTTTTGTTTTGACTTTATTTTTGAAAGATATTTTTGTTGGTTATAAAATTATAGGTTGACAGATTGGTTTGGGGTTTTATATTTCTTTTTTGTTGTTCATTTTATTTCGTTTGATTTTTCAGTAAATCATATTAATCCACATTCTTCTGGCTTGCATTATTTCTCATAAGAAGTCTGCTGTCTTCCTTATCTTTGTTCTTCTATGTATATGTTTTTTTTCCCTGTGGCTACCACTCGTTTTCATCAATTTGACATGCATGCCTTGGTGTAGTTTTTTGTTTGTTTCTTTGTTTGTTTTGTTTTTTTTTTTTTACGTTTCTAGTGCTCAGAGTTTATTAAACTTCTTAGATCTGTGGGTTTATAGTTTTTATCCAACTTGGAAAATTTTCAACTAGTATTATTTAAATATTTTTCCTTCCACGTTTTCCTCTCTCTTTTTCTCTTAGGGACTGCAATTATGCTTATAAAAGCCGTTAAAATTGTCCCATAACTCAATACTTCTTTCTCCTTCTTTTTCTTATTTCTGTTTTCCTTTTTTTTCTCTTCGTTTCCTTTTTCTTTGTTAATTCTTTTTTACTCTTTGTGTTTCATTTGAAATTGTTCCTATTGCTATGTATTCAAGTTTATGAATCTTAATTTCTGTGAGTTCTCAAACATTTGTTAATCCTATTGTGTATTTTTTAATCTCAGACATTGTCATTTTCTCATCCAGAAGTTTGATTTTGGTCAGTTTCTGCACTTTCTAAGCCTCTATTTAACATTTCTATCTTCCCTCTAGCTTCTATTAGGTTGGTGCAAAAGTAATTTTGATTCTTGACATTGCAAGTAATGGCAAAAACCCCAACTGCCTTTGCATCAATCTAATATGACATATGAAATAGTTAAAATAATGGTTTTTATATCTTTGTCTATTAAATCTATAATTCCTAACTCAGTTTCTATTGATTGATTTTACATCTCATTGTGGGTCACATTTTCCTGCTTCTCAGACATTCTGATAATTTTAACTGGATAATAAATATTGTAAATTGTACCTTACTAAGTCCTGGTATATTTGTACCCTTTTAATATTCTTAAACTTTATTCTGGGACATAGTTATTTCCAAATAATTTGATCCTTTCATGTCTTGATTTTAAGCTTTAGCAAAAAGGATAATAGCAGTAGTCTTGTCTTAATTTTTCCCCTCTAAAGAGGTAAAACCCTTCTGAGTGCTCTACTAATGCAGTGAATTATGAAATTTGGCACTCTGACTGGTAGGAACAGGAAATATTTAAAGCCATATGGGAGCTCCAAATAATGCTCCTCTTAATCTTTTTGGATGGCTCTTTTCTTGGTATTACGTAGTTTCTTTACATGAATGTGCAGAGAAGTACTCAGCTGATGACTTGAGAGAAGTATTCTGAAAATATCTGGAGTTCTCTCTTTCAAATTCTTCTGTCTGTTGTCCTTTGCCCTGTAAACTCTAGCTTCCTTGACCTCGCTAGACTCTCAGCTCTGTCTCCTCAGACCAGAGAAATGAGAAAATACTGCCTAGGTTCTCCTTTCCTAGGCCACTGTCTAAAAACTGGAAACTTTTTTAGGCAACAGACTGAGGCAATTGTAGGGCTCCCCCTGTTTGTTTTCTGATCCTCAGTGATCTGTGTTTCATTGCCTAATGTCTAATAGCTTAAAAACCATTTTGTTGTATACTTTGTCCATGTTTTGTTCTCCCACCTAAAAAAGTTAAAACAATGGCAAAGTATATGAGCTCAACATTGGCCAGAAGTGAAAGTCCTATTGCTCATTTTTAAATGGATGTAGTTCTATTTCTACTATTTGCTCAAGAATAATTTACAGAGTAGCAGGAGAAGTAATCTGGGGCTGTAGGCAATTTTAAATGAGATGTGTTTCCACAAACTCTTCATCATCATATTCTTTTCATCCTGTGCCTGGAGGGCACATTTCTACTGAGGTGAACAGATTATCCAGACAGGTTGCATAGTTCAAAATTAAGCACTGTGTTTTATTTCTACTAGGCTATTGAATTGATTTAATTTATGCTTCATTGATGTTGATCAGGAGCTAGTATTTTCTGTTTCTTGTTGGCTTCACATTCAGATGATTTCTCCCATTTGGAAGCAAGGATTTAAAAGAAATCTGTATTCCACAGGGATGTTTATTACTTCAGGCCACCCACACTCCCTTAGGACTCTCACTTTTAGAGAATTCTATACCTCACTAAAGATGTGAAGCTATTTGTTTATTTTGGCTTTTAGCAACCTTTCTCAATTCATCTGAATTACAGAGTATTTGGCATACACTTTACAGACTGTGATTTGGAGAAGTAGCTATTTTCCATGTTCACTGCAAATAGAATTTTCTTTTTATATGTTTCTTGTTGTTGTTGTTGTTGTTGTTGTTGTTCTTTTGAGCTGGTTTCAGCAAGGGTCACAGATTTCACCATTACACTACCATCATTCACTACAAGCCCTGCTAATGAAGCTGTACGTCTCTCATTCATCAAAGTTTGAAACCTCAGCCACCTTTCTAAATATGGAGAGCAAAAAAAAAAGGATAAGTTAGTCATTTAGCTGCCAATAATTTTTAACAATTTTTCTTACATTGATCTCTTTTCACTGCCACTAAACACTAGTGTAGACCTTTACCATTGTATGCTCACCTACAGAAATCTTCCTTTTATGTATTATTTAAAACCTTCATCTTTAAAAAGAATGTTCATTTTGACTTACAATATGAGATGAAGGTATAAGTCTTGGCTTAGATGTTACCTTTTCTGTGAGGCCTACCCTGACTACCATATTAAAAATGTTTTAAATTGTAATCTACTCTCTCCTGGCACTACCTAACTCTCTTTATCTTGCTCTACTTTTTCATTTTTTTCATAGAAATTATGAAAAAGCTCTGAAATATATACTAGAGGCATATTATAGTTATATGATATATAAGTCATGTTATAGGGAGTCTATTATATGGTGTATAATTTTATATACTTCTAATATATGATATAGCTTACTTTTTATTATGTTTATTGTCTCTCTTTGTTGGAATATAAGCTCATAGAAGTAGGCTGTTTTGTTTACCTAGAATAGAGGTTGACATGTAGAAAGTTTTAATACACATTCATTGAATTAATTAATAGAACTATTAAAAAAGAGATAAGCTGTGAGAAACAAATGAAAAAACAGAGCTAATTGCTGCATTTGTTGAGTTTCTTGGCAGAAAGGCAAAAATGTTACAAGCTACAAGGCTCACTTCTGATATAAATTGAAAATGATCTTTTACCTAGCATTAGACTGTCAAAGAATTATCGCAACAGCCTTCTAATTTGTCTCTCTGCACTTAAAAATTTATCTCTTCTACTCCTATAGAAACATTCTTGCTGAAGTGCTGCTTCATACTTCATAATTCTTCTGTTCACAAACCTAAGGTGCATTCACATTTTCTATAGAATAAAGTGTTAACTTCTTAGTTCCATTCAACATCATTATCAAGTTGGCCTCGATTTATTCTCTGTCTTTTTCACTCTCTATAGTTTTCTAAATGTTCAACTCAAAGGTTATCTACTTTTACTGGTCAAAATTTCAATAAAAATATTTGTAAGAGTTTTGCACATCCCTTCATCCTCTCTTTTATTTGCAAGGTTCCCATTGTCTTAGTCAGGTAGGGCTGCCCTAAGACTGGGTGACTTGAACAACAAACATTTATTTTCTCACAGTTCTGGAGGCTGGGAAGTTCAAGATTAAGGTTCTGGCAGAATTTGATTTCTGGTGAGGGCTCTCTTCCTGACTTACAAACGGCTGCCTTCTTACTGTGTCCTCACATGAAAATAGGACCTCTAGTGTCTCTTCCTCTTCCATAAGGACAATTTTAACAGATCAGGGCCCCCATTTAACCATAATCACCTCCTAGTTCCAATACAGGCCCTATCTCCAATATAGTCACGTGGAGATGAGGGAAGTTAGGGCTTCAACAAATAAATTCCAGTGGAACATAATTCAGTCCCTAACACCTGTCTCACACATTTTGGATTGCCCTTCACCTATCAGTGTTTTTCTCTTTTCTTATAACCTACTCAAATTCTTCCTGTTTTAAAAATGGTTTATAATTCATTGATTTCTTTTGTCTTCCTCTGAACTTCTATGAGAATTGTCAGAGGCAATTAATTTCATCTGGAAATTAATTATACACTACCACCTGACATTTCTAGTAACTGGATATTATTTATCACTTGTGTTATTTAACATTTAAAATATTTGGATTCTTTCTTTTTAACAAAATTGTAAGGTCCTTGATGTCAGAGATTATGACATATCTCTTCATAATGTATAAGAACCTAGCACATATTCAATTAATATATGCCAATTTTGTTTCATAGCTATCAGTAATTTTAAAGTACTTGAATATATAGTAACTAATTTATGTCTTATTAGATTACCATGATAGGTAATACTAATTCTATTTTAAAGATGAAATAAAAACTCAGACAAACTATGTCACTTGTCCAAAATAATACATTAGCAGTAACACTACATCTAAGTTCTAAGGATGAGTCCTTGTTCAGATTTCTTTCTACCCACATTTACTAAATTGTGTTCAGTAGAACAAGAGTTTCTTTAGCTGTCACTCAAAGAGGACATCCACAAAAATAAGCTCTTCCTCTCACGTCAGGTAGACTGACCTCTAATAAATGCTAATTGAAAAAATTAGGCAGCAGAAGTCATAATCATTTGCCTTTATTTAGTGTCACTGAGTCATCACTCAATGTAGTTAGTACTTGGAGTGTTCATAGAGACTCACAGCCACTCCACAAGCCTGTGTGCTTCCCCCAGAGCTGGAAATACACAGCCTCCCTTCCCCTCAGTATAAGTGATGAGTCATTGACCTGAGGTATGCAATACTTTACTTTTCAGACCAAATCTGGCTCCAGATTAATGGCACTACTTCCTTCTCATATTACTCTGACAATGGGCCTCAGTATATCAGTAGCAGGCCCTGCCTTCCAGAAGCTGTTGGGGTAGAGAGGCCCTAATTGCTCAGTGTATCAGTGGGCTTGAGCCCCTCAATGGGCAACCTCCACTGACTCAGAACTCTTGTGAATTCCTCCTCTCTGGACTTGATTATTTTGTAAAAGGCTGCCAGATCCATGGCAAGGACTGGCATCTTTGTTCTTGACCCAGAGCTTGGCCTAAAGGAGCGTTTTATACAAATAAACATTCTTTAACTTTTCTGTCCACAACAGACAGCACCTTTTTGCAAAGACACTAAGAGGCTTTGCATTCAGAGAAATCTGCCTGTAAACTCCAGCCCTATTCTAATTATTAGTGTGAACTTTTGCAACTTAATATTTCTGGGCTCAGTTTTATTTATAAAATGAAGACAATCTTTTCCTTACATGGTTGAACTGGGATTGGAGATAATACATTAAGAGATTGGAATATTATCTGGCATAGCACGTTGGTAATACAGGACTATTACTAAGAGATGTGTCATAAAATTCTTTTTTTTCCACTTCAAGAAACCTCAGATGGTAAGAAGAAATGTTGCAGGCTTGTAGCTAATAGGACTGAAATATTATTAGGTCAAAATTTAATAAGTTTATTTTACATAGTAGTAAAGACAGTTGCCACTCAGTACATGGTTTGGCCTAAATTTGGGGTGTATAGCACATGTGTGGTCATAGGAGTTACTTATATCTAAGAGTTATTATTTCTCCTACCGTCTGGACTAGGGAACAAACCATAAATTAGCCCTGTTTTAACTTTACATGGTTCACTTTCACTGCTCTAAACTGGAAATGTTTAACCAGCTTTTTAATAGTCATCCAAAGAAAGGAGTAAACGCATATATTTTGATTTTCCTTTAATTTTCTGTAAGCTGCAACTGTTAACCAAGAGACCACTGTGTTTATAAGTGATCCCACAGATAAAATGTAGGTCGCATAAAGTCATGATGTTCTCCTCCCTTTTTTAGTTCTCCCCATTTGTCTGGTGAGAGGGGAAAGGAACCTAGTGTCTCTGTGTATCAGCCACACAAAGCCAGGGGCAATGTGAACAGTGTGCTGAAGCCAGCTCAAAGTACCTGGTAAGAGCCTGTTATGCACATCTCTTGCCAATTGTGTGGTCAGTGATAACCTCTTGGTAGCTTGGAATCAGCGATAGTTAAGATTACTTACACCATGAGAATGGGCGTATACTACAAATCAGGGCTTTATATTAGAGGAGATAAGGTTGCTAAATATTTACTAACAAACCACTAAAACTGATCTTAACACATCCTTACCCCCTGGTACTTTTATCAGTCTACGGATATTTAACAGACACGGAATCTCAAATATAGACTGATTATGATTGAACTTTGATATCTATTAGAGGGAAAAGAACTAGTATAATATTCCACACTTTGTAATGCTATAGCTCTTGGATTATTGGAAGTATATTTACTTAACAGCTCTGAAAAAAAAAGAAAGGTTAACCCAAAAAATCAATGTCGCTGACAGATGAGTGAAATAATAAACACAAACTCTGCAAAGCTTCATGCTGAGAAGGCGCACACGTCACTCCAAACCTCTTTGGTCTGGCTATCAGGCTGGAAATCTCACAAACTTGAGCTGGCGAGGGAGATTTCCAATGTTTCTTGGGTTTGGCTCAATGAGGGATGCCACAGGCTGGGTTCACTTTCTTCTGTGGTATTGCTTTACTTCCGATTCCACAAGAACCATGAAGTGAAAGGATCAGGCAAGCAAAACAAAGTACATGAAAAGGAAAACAGGAAAGGAATTTGACCAGTGACTTCAACTCTCAGCAAGGATCTAGTTTGATTTTTATGGCAAAGGCTCTTGTGTACTTCAGACCAACTCGAGCTCCCCTGCGCCTTCTCATCCCCTCACATTCCACTCAGCAAGATTTCAACACAGAGATACAGAGCCGATGCTATGAATTTATTGCTTTGGCTTGTGCCAGCTCTTATGAGGATCTCTGGCAAGAAACCAGAAACCTGCTTTTGGCACCAATCAACTTGGCAGATGAAGATCTTCAACTTGTCGTGAAAGCAAAGTTGGTGTGTTTCCCATGCCTTGTATCAGAACATACACAGCATTTTATTTGTTCTCTGAAGATTATCTGCTCTGTTGAAATGAAGCTAAAAAAATTAAAGGGACAACTTGATTATCCTGTCTTTGCCAAAGATGTTCATTCCAGAGCAGAAGCCCATCCAACAAAATAGAATGCCATTCCCTCTTCTCAGTTAAAGGTTCTTTCTAATGCAGCATTAACTTCCACATGGAAACAGAAGCACAGGAGGATTTTACTACAATTTAAAAAAAAAAAAAAAAAAAGGTGTGACTGAATAGAGAAAGCCAGGAATGTCAGGGAATGAGGTACTACGTTGGGAGGGGTGCCAGGATTAGCCATGGTCTCTCTTTCCTTAGACCCATCGATGTTCAAAGCTGCCTGCTATGGCTCCACGTGGGAACCTCCCTGCCCAGCAATGAGTTTGGCCTGTTGGCTTCCAGGAAGTCACCTGCCACATCTTTATCCATGGCTGGCCTTTGAATACCTGTGCAACTTTGGCCTCCCTGGAATTGTACATATATTTAAAGTCTGTTGAAAAGTCTGAATTAAGGAACTAAAAAAGACCAGGAATTCTCTCTCTAAAGACCAGAGAACAATCATAAATATTTATTTTGAATCCTCTACTACCCAGCTTCAGCCTGATCAAAGGGAAAAATGGTGTAGTAGGCTCTTACAGAAGGGTGGAAAAACTGGGACCAGACCTTTGTTTGCTATACATCAGATCACTTACTCTTTCTGGCCAAGCCAAGGCACTTAACATGCACTAATGAAGGGGCCTAGACTTTAGTGGCCACGTCCCTGGCTTCACACATCAGACAATTGGGATCCAAATTCTGGCTCCATCACTTCTTGGCTTGGGCACTACTGAGAAGGCTAAGTCTCAATCCCTTCATTCATCAAATAAGGACAATTAGATTGATTTTCTGCAAGGAAATAGGTGAGTCAGTGCATATAAAACACCCAGTAAAAGCCTTGTCTCATAGTCAGCACTAAATATATGGGTAGCTTTTATTATTACTAAGCATATCAAATTAAGCCTCTCCCAACTTACTTTATAAAACAAAATGCCCCCAGGCTACAATGGAGGGTACAAGTCAGTAGAGGCCCTGGTTTCAGGTTGCCTGGCTGGACTCCTCTGTTTATGGAAATCAGAGCAGCTTTCTTAGCATCACAACCTGTTCCTTTTCTTGGTGCTCTGTTTGCTGTATTGCCCAACTGAGAAACAGCAGCATCCCCCAGCACCACTTTGCAACTCTGACCCTTTGGTTTAATGCTATTTGTTTTTAATTAATGCCCAGAGTATTATGATTGTTATTAATATCCTTTTGTTTGTTCTGGTTGTCTCCAGTCTTTTTAACATCAGAGGTCGGGGAATTCCCTGGAACCGGTTATTGGATTTTCAAGGTGGGAGGTTGAGGTAACCTCTCTTCCAAGAAGGAGAAACTGTTTCTTGATTGCTTCCCCAGGAAACAGCCAGACTTAGGATATTCACCCAAAGTAGCTGGTTCTCTTTCCTATATATTTGTTTATTTATTGAGAGCCTACTATGTGAAAACACAGACCTACCCCTAAGGATACAAAAATGAGTTAGACTCCATCATGGAAGAGGTTTCTCAGAGCCAAGTGGCTGAGACTATCAGTTTATCATTGTATGTTACCCAAGGGAAGGGACAAGGAGCTAGAAACATAACTAGTATGATAAGGGCAGCACAACATACTCTCCAAGTTCATGTCCTGAATCATCAGGTCATAAATCCCTCCATGACTACACATCATGAAGTTATAATAAGGCAGCTCACTCTGGAAGACACACACCTGTCAGGTTAAAACAGAGTACAAAGAGACCTTTTGGTCTCTAGGTTCATGGGTCTACCCTGAAAACTACTGCACCATCCCAGATAAGTTAATTCACATTTCTTTTTGACTGACTTGTCTCATCTGTATAATGGAGATAATCATAGTGCTACCTCCAAGGGCCACCATAAAAATGAGATGAAATAATGCATATAGAGTACTTAGGGAAGTTGCTGATATTTGAAAAACCCTCAATACATATTACTAGCAAAGAAATAGTAATTTCACTAAAGGTTATTTAACAATGTGCAATTGCAAATTTGTTTCACAAAGAAAATTACAGGTATGTTTAACTTTTGCTTACAAAGCAAATGAAGTCTTTGAAACTCTTTAACTCACTGTATCACCATTAACAGAACTTCAAGCTGTGGTGTTTCTCATCTTTGGTTGCATATAAGAACCTCCTGAGAGGAATTTACAAGTACCCATGCCTAGGCTTCACCCCTAGATATTCTGGTTGATTACTCTGGGATCGGACCTCAGCTTTGGAAATGTTTAAAAAATCTCCCCAAGTGATTAGATGGTACAGCTAGTTTCTAGAACAACCTGAATTAGAAGAATGACAAGTAGAAGTTGATTTTTTTTAAGTTGAACCTGCATGCTCCAGTGTTATGTGGCTTTTGTAGTTTAGCCGCTATGGAGGATAGTAGGAAGTCACAGTCAAGTAGGGTATTTTGGAAAATGTCACACTTAAACTGAATTCCAATTTTCTGGTTAAAATGGTCGTGTCTAATTGTTAGACCCTCAGAGAATGCTGAAGAGCCAAGTTTCTAGATACCTGCATTTCTACAGTCATTTCTTAAGAGTATTAGGTACAAACATACTTCATTTTATTGCACTGTGCAGATATTGTGTGTTTTTACGAATTGAAGGTCTATGGCAACCCTACTTCAAAGCAAGTCTGTTGTCACCATTTTTCTAACAGCATGTGCTCATGTCCTATCTCAGTATCACATTTTAGTAATTCTAGCAATATTTCAAACTTTTTCATTATTATCTGTTTTGATGATCTATGATCTTTGACATTACTATTGTAATTGTTTTAGGGCACCATGGACCACACTCATATAAGACAGTGAGCTTAATAAATGCTGTGTGTGTTCTGACTGCTCTGCTGAGCAGCTGTTTCCCCATCTCTCTCTCTCTCTCTCTCCCTCTCTCTCTCCTAGGACTTCTCTATTCCCTGAGACACAGCAGTATTGAAAATAGGTTAACTAATTACCCTACAATGGCCCCTAAGTGTTCAAGTGAAAGGTAGAGTCACAAGTCTCTCAGTTTAAATCAAACGCCAGAAATGATTAAGCTCGGTGAGGAAGGCATGTCGGAAGACAAGACAGGACAACAGCTAGGCCTCTTGCACCAAACAACCAGATGTTCATGCAAGGGAAAAAATCTTGAAGGAAATTAAAAGTGCTACTCCAGTGAACACATGAATGATAAGAAAAAGAAACAGCCTCGTTGCTGACGTAGAGAAAGTTTTAATGGTCTGGATAGTTGATCAAATTAACTATAATATTTCCTTAAGCCAGAACTCGACCCAGAAAACAGGCCTAACATTTCAACTCTGCGAAGGCTGAGAAAGGTAAGGAAGCTGCAGGAAAAAAAGTTGGATGCTAGCTGAGGTTGGTTTATGAGGTTAAAGGAAGAAGCTGTCTTTATAACATAAAAGTGCAAAGTGAAATAGCAAGTGCTGATGGAGATGGTGCAGCAAGTTACCCAGAAGATCAAGCTAAAATAATTGATGATGGTTGCTACACTAAATGACAAATTTTCCATGTAGAGGAGACAGACTTCTATTGGAAGAAGATGCCATCTAGAACTTTCATAGCGAGAAAGGAGAAGTCAATGGCTGGCTTCAAAGCATCAAAGGAATGAAGCAACTGCTCAAACATACGTCTGTGGCAACAAACCACATGGTCTTATTGCTATAACACACTACCTCTGCTTTTCCCCTTCAACTGATCTATGTCTTGGCACAATGACATTCCTTCTAATATGAAGGCTATATGTTGAAATCTGTCTATAACTGGGAAAGATTTCCTATGTAGACTTCATTTTCCAATGATTTTTACAACTGTCAGTACCAAAAGAGTTTCCTGAGATGTACAGTTCTGTTTTTGGAACACAAGCCAAAGATAAAAAATAAGTTAAAAACATATCAGTAATGCATATGAAATTATATAATTTGTTCCATAAAACCTATGGAGATATAATATCCTCTTTATTCCACTTGATAAACTTCACGGCCTTAAGAAGCTAACTCCCTTATTTTCCATCTGAAACTTTCTTCTATCTTGAGGCTCTAGCATCATTCAAACCCAAACTTACAGGTAGATTATGAAATGTAATCCTAAATAAAATAATTGGACTATCTTGCCTAGATGTTAAGTACACAAGTGCTAAATTCCTTGAGATCATAAATAAAAAATTTAGACTAGGTATAATAAAGCCAAGGTGAGACTTATTTTAGATGAACATTTTAATCTACCTTACAAATGTATCTAATTGCAAACTAGTATTCTTAATGTACAACGGACATTTTTTTAAAAAGGATCATGATCAGTTATGTTTTCTCTAAACTCAAGAGTGTCTACAAAGCCTAAATTACATGACCTAGAATTTCCCTTTTTTGGATCCATCATTTAAATCAAGGAGAGAATTTGATCCAATATTACTCAAAATAAGCCATACTACGCTGCAGTAACAAATAAACCCTTAACCTTAGGGGTGGAATAAAGGTTTATTTCTCACTCATATTACCTGTTTAATACAGGTCAGCAGAGCTTTATTCTACACAACCATGAACCCAAACATCTTTAGATATTGCCATCTCAATTGGTAACATCCAGGATCACTGCAATAGAAGAAAAGAGATATAGAGAACTCACACTTCTCCTAAATGCCTCGGACTGGAAGTGATATATATGACTTCCACTCATGGCTATTGGCCAGAACTAGTAATGTATAGTTGCAGCAGACTGAGAAATCTTTCATGTATCCAGGAAGAAGAGGAGAATGAGATAGAGTGAACAATACTGATCTTCAGCACAAAATATTTCACAGTGAATTCAAACAACAAATATATAAAAGATATTAAAACCTTGGCTTATAACCTACTCAGGCTATACAAGATAACTATACAAGATGTATATTTTCCAAACTGAAGCACACATTTTTGTGGCTCAGTGTAATCTATTGATAATGTGATCCTGATTATGCTCTAAGGAAGTTTTCCTATATATGCTAATTACCTATAGCCTAAAATATTTTGCAATATCTAGTAAAACAATTTCCACAAGCACAATTTTCCTCTTTTTCTAAGAATCCAGATGGTGAGGTAAACTTTGGGCTAGTCGTTACATCAAATGCCTACTGTTTATAAAGGGTCCTTCAGATATGGTTATAACGTCAAAAAACTGCAAGTTTACCAGATGAAATGCAAGCTCTTTTAGAGCTTCCATGTTTAAGCCGTAGGTTGGCTGTTTCCCCACAAGAAGCCATGTACACTGCGCAGCCTCAAAGCCATGTGCTCCTGCTACCATTTGCTAGGCAATTTTTTAGAGCAAATGTCTCTGTAATAATTATAGTTTTCAGACACGGGGTCACATTACTATTTTAGTTTTGCATGTAGCACTTGGAGTTTTTCAGGCATATTTTAAATAATTATAATAGTGAGAAGAGTTGCCAAATTATAACTTCTACCAATACCCAAATCCACTTATGTTAGCTCTCCAGAGACAGACTCTGTAAACACCAAAGACACAAATGGACAAAAAGCCACCATAGAAATTTTACAAAAACAAACAATCGGCAAGAGCAGTGGTAAGAGGGCCAAATGCAAGTTGAAAAGCTAACACATATTTATAGTGTGGGCAAGCCACAATTTGCAGCATAAGAAGAGCTCTGTGCCTAGGACCAAGGGGATGCTCGATGCTCCTTCCTCTCCTGAAAAGTAGTGTCTTACAGAACTCTGAGTTCAGCAACTAATAATAGTTATTGTCTTTATAACCAAATGAAAACATGTTTGATTAGTTGTAGACAAAAGGGAAGATAAATAAAAATGTTGCAAATTAAAACTACACTGAGATAAACTAGCAGGACTCATTTGTAAGCTTGATCCTAAATGTGTTAGTTGTCCCTTAATCACTATTAACTAAAGAAAAAGGAATTCCCAAGCAGATGCTTCCACACACTTACTGAAAAGACCCCAAATTGACAATTCCTTAGCTTTACTTTCTAAATAAGGGAAGTTCTAAGTTCTTTACATCCTCCTCTCCTACTCACGTATAGTTGTTTTTTTAATTTCATCCACCCACAGGAAACTTCTACAGCCTCATTAAACCAGACTACTAAAGGTTGTTGAACAAACGAACATGCCTATCTTTCCCCTGAAACCCAGCTGTGCTTACAGGAACCGGGGACCTCAAAGTGCAAGGATTTTGACCTTCTGCTTACTAGAAACAGTGTGTGGGCCACCCACTCTATCAAGTGTACATAAAATCTTTACTCTTGAAATCACTTTTTCGGTCTCTTAAGTTGCAGACTCTCATTGGGTGATGTTAGCTATTGCCTTGATTTCTATTACGCACTGTTTGACTGTCTTTATGTTGATGACATTCAGAATCTTGGATATGGCTCCAGTCTCTTTAAATTCGAAATGTCCCCAAATGAACTCAACATTTTCTCCTCATTTTAAACAGATTTCACTGCCAGGTGTCCTGGCCAGAAATCTGACCATTATCTGTGACTCCTCCCTTCTATCTTTAATCAATTCACTGTCTAAATTTCTCTATCTACGCAGTTCTGTATCTCCAACATTGATTACTGCAAGAGTGTCCTAGCCATTCACCCTACCTCTGGTTTTGTTCCTTTACGATTCATTTTCCACCATGGAGCCAAGAATTGTCTTTCTAAAATGCAATTCTTGCTCTTTACTTGCTTAAAACTTCCATGTGTTTCTCTTACCCTCTGAATGTAACGTATCTTTTAACAGCCTTTATGGTTTGGCTGCTACTAACTTCTCACTGCATCATTTGGCAACAGCGTGCATCTCCCTGTGTTCCAACCATATTCAAATGTTCATTTCAGCTGATATGCCATGCTCATCTATGTAACTGAATCTTGATATAGTCTGCTGTCTCAAAATATTCTTCATCTCCTTTCTTCAAACCTATTCCCAACTCTCCTCAATCTTCCTAAATTTCACCTGAATAAACCTCATTCTTTAGATTGAACAGGGTAACCAAAGCCCAAGATTCTTTATCTGCAGTGCAGACTAGATGGTCCTCAGATGTGGGTCCTCAGCATCCTGTATTTTGTTCTTAAGATTTGCTGTAACTGTCAGTGTCGTTCCCACACTAGCCACCTGGCTCCATGAATGCGAGGACTGTGTATGTCCTACTACTGCTGGCTCCCCAGAATCTAATACGATAGTAGACATATAGGGGCTGTTCAGTAAGTATTTGTTGAATAAGTGTTATATGAAGCAGGGTGGGGGATCTGACATTCTGTGGATGAGATATTCTCTTCTTCTAAGGAAATGAAGGGCAATTGTCAGTTCCTGAGACCATTCTCTTTTCTCTGTCTGGGTGTACCCTGGTGGTGAAATCATACAAGGACAGTCATGGTTCCTGCCTGTCTCATTCCTAGAGGCTCCATCCAAGGTGAACATTTTCTTGGCCTTCCAGCTAAAGGAAGAACAAGCCACTTTTTTATGGGAGTATATGCTAGGAAGAATATAGCGCATATAGTGTCAGATGGAGATTTGAATCTAACTGGGAAAATTTCTATGAAAACAGCATAAAATCATGATTTTCTATTGTCTTACCAGCTGTGACATCCTCTCTCTTTTCTCTATTTTTCTGGAGACGTTTTTATTGGCTCTTTTCTGCCATTTCTCTTTGCCTGACCTCTAAACCTAGGTATTCCTTAGAGGGGCTAGATCTATTCAAGCCATAGGCTTTCCTCAGGCAATGTGCATCATTTCATCGTTTTCACAAACCCATATATGCATATGAATGACATGTCTGTATCTTCAGCATTGCACTTTGGCCCCCATATTTGCTGAACATTTTAGATCAAATGTCCTATAGGTAGCTCCATCTCAACATCCCTACATGGAAGTTAACATCACCGGCACCAGATCTCCCCCCCTTTTTTTTTCCTGTTGTCCTACTGCCACTCCCAGTCCTAAGCCATAGACCCAAGAGGCACTCTTGAAAACTACCTTACCCTTCCCTTCTATGTGCAACAATTCCACAAGAACCACCCTTAAATAGGTTTTGGTTCTATCTGCTCCCTGTTTCTGGAATATCCCAACAACCATTAGACCTTCACTATCGTTTGCCCTAATAAAAACCTAAATAGACCTTCATCATTTTATGTTAACTCTTGCAATAGCCTCCTAACTAGTTTCCCATTTCCAGGCTTGCTATTTCTAGGCTTGCCCACTTCCTGTTTCACCTACTCCTGCATTTTTACTTGCAGCTACCAAGGTGAGCTCATCTAACCGTTTATCCAATAGTGTCACTCTCCCCTCCCCTGCTGAAAATCTTCAGTAGCTCTCTTCAGCTATGGCTCTCATCCTTGGCTATTCATTAGAATCAAATGAGAAGCTTTTTCGTAAATATGGATGATTGGCATCCCTCTCAGTCCAACTGAATTCTCAATCCCGGAGTGTGGGGCCTGAGCATCTGGGATTCTGCTGAATAGCCAGTGTTGAAGATAGAGGTTGGCATATGAGAATTTTCTCATCCCAATCCCTGCCCATTTATCTACCCATCAACTACCACATCATATCACACTCTATCTGCACTAGTAATAAATGTCATGCATTTATTGCACTCATTGCCATGCACACTCTGCCCTCTCAGACATCCGTACTGGGTTTACTCTGTTGCTCCCACTAAGACCTTCCTACCTACCTTCATTGCTCCATTGACTCCGTCTCATCTTTAAAGGACTTGCTGAGGCATCATCTCTTCCAGGAAGACTTCTTTGACTTCCTACACACCCCACAACTTACTCACTTCCAAGTCCAGGTCTCACATATATTCACAATTGTTCTTTTATGCTCCCACAGTAGTCTGGCCTGTAAATGTCTTTGTCATTCCACACTACAACATGTTATTTAAATTATATGCTCATATGTGTGTTTCCCCTACTACACTGTGATGGCCTCCATGTCCAGAAGGTCAGAAGTTACCTCAGCCTGCTCCAGGGACACAGGGAGGCCATAGCATAACATGGGGCCCAAAGCCATCTGTTCACAGCAGTGATACTGAAGTATGGAATCTGAGGAGTATTTTGACAAGCCCTTTTAGTGCAGGTTTTTCAAGCCTCATCATTGCAGTAACTCTGGAGCTATGTTAAGAAACCCAAAAGAGGCAAAAAGAGTAATGGGAGCCAAGAGGGGTGCCAAGAGATTCAGGTTTCATGTGTGACATTTGAAACAGAAGATTGGGAAGCAACCTGGAGAAATTCCTGATTTGGTATTTAGCTGTTCACTGGCCTTGACCTCTGGCCTTGGCCATGAGGAAATGGTTAAAGTCATTGACAAAGAAAAGAGAGCAGAGAATGGGGTGTGTGTGTGTGTGTCTGTGTGTGTGTCCTGCCTCATAGCCGTTGATGAAGATTTTCTCCTTGACTAAACACCAGCCAAGCTCCTCTGAGTCCTCTTCTCAACTAACCCTCAACCTTGGCCTAAAACCACAAAATGTCAGCATAAACAATTTCATCCACCCCCATCCCCCACATTAAAAGACGTGAACAAATACTAACATAGTTTCTAACAGCTCAAGGGCATATCCTTAGGATGATGACTCGAGCGCCATAAGTTCCTGACTGAGAAAGCTCAGGGCTGCAAAACAATGTACTGTTTTGTTCCAGCCAACACCTGAATAGGGTCCCTGTCTCCCAGTCTTGGAGGGAGAGTAGGAATCTAACTTTGATAAACGCCAGTTTGCAAACCCAGGTAGCTCCACGTGGACCAACCCCACTTTCTCACATTTTGTAAATGTCCACTTCCCTGATTCTGCTCAAGCCCCTGCTGTTCCCCGTCCCTAGCTCCTCATCCTTCCTCCATGAGGCCTAGCCACCTCTGCACAAATCGTAGTTCAGTTCAGTTCACACTGGACCTACTTCTCTATTGCAATAATTTATGACTAATGAAAATTTGTCTTTACCACTTCCCTTGGTGTCTGGTTTATTTTATCTTTGACAGCACCTTCAGCAATACACATTCTGATATCCTGGGGGATCTGATTTTTGAGGCTGATGAGGCACTTAGTAGGGTGACTATTTCCAGGAAAAGCTCAGTGAGCAAGAGGAGAATGAAAACCAACCAGGCAATGGTTGGAGGAAAGTGCGGCTCAGATGAAAGCATTAGGAGTGACATATTTTAAAGAAAGAATATTTCTAATAGAAAAAGCATTTGGATCCTCAGTTAAACAATTTCAAAGAAATATTCCTCATGGCAAGGAGTTTTAAATAGAAGAATGTCCTAGTCCCCTAAACTTACTCTCTTGCCTTCTCTCCTTTCTGATTAAAAAATT
Source organism: Nomascus leucogenys (assembly GCF_006542625.1). Lineage (NCBI taxonomy): Eukaryota > Metazoa > Chordata > Mammalia > Primates > Hylobatidae > Nomascus > Nomascus leucogenys. The sequence goes on from NC_044396.1 coordinate 3,202,375, forward strand.
TACTCTTTCTAAACCTTCCTTTTTTCTACCTATAAAACATAAAAATTTTATAAAAATGAGTCACATGAGTTTCTATACACAAGAAAATGTTAATGTAAGAAAAACTGTTATATTATTTGATTTAGGGAATTGACTTAATTTATACAATCTGAATGTTTTTTATTCTTTATCTATGTTCTGGCCTTTAACATTTGTTTCCTTGATATAGTTCCTTGTTATATAGTTTTGTAATTTAACCTTATATCTTAAAGGTCCAGAAAGCAAACTTAGATTAAGACAAATAAAATAAAACAGACAGTAGAGATATCAGTAGATTTACTTAGATCCATTCACTTAACATCAATGCATAACACATTCCAAAAGCAAGCATATATTAAATTTAAAATGGATCATCTTAATTGGGTTCAATAATTGGATAAATGGTCAAACGATTTTCGTTTTCTATGTTTTGGGCCATGCATTTCATTCCTTATTGATTTGCTTTATTGAATTAACATATCAATTATTCGTTTTAATAGGAATAGAGAAAATAATCATGAGAAAGAGCAGTGGTGGAGAATATACTTCTCACTGCTGCACACAACATGTACGGCAGGTGGTGATACCAAACAGCTAACTTCTGCAGAGACCGAAATGGCACATCTTGGCACATGTGGATAAGTATAATGTCTAGTAATCTAAAAAATGAGAAAATATTATAAAAATAGAAGAAGTAGAAAACCCTAGACAAGTTAAAATACAGAAAAATTTTAAGCAAAGTTATTTGAATCAGGCAATATTTAATATATCAAATATTAATCTTAATAACTATTTATAAAGTAATCTAAACCCGGGACACTAACCATGCCAAAAGGCAGCCGGCCTCCTGACCACCCCACAATCCTTTGCCAAGATTGATTACATACTTGGGCACCCTCTGGTTACAATAGTACTTGTTTATTATTGAGATTATAAAAATAACCATTCTCTAAATGATTACACATTGTAAATAAAATTAGAACTATACATAAGGATTTGAATAACTGCATTTCTTTAAGGACCACTTGCAACTTCTTCTATCTGTTTCACAAACCTGCAGAGGAGAAATGAAACAGAAGAAAATGTGCTTAATAACATGTTTACATTATAGCATATTAAAAAGAAAAATTGTGATTTTAATGCTTTCCTCCATTCCAATGAACATTTGCAAGGATATTGACATTAGAATACTACCTCTATTAATCATATTTGCAGCCAATATATCGATTTCTGATATCTGTATAAAATCCTAATCACATTAGATGATGATATGGTTAGGCTTTGTGTCCTCACCCGAATCTCATGTTGAATTACAATCCCCATAATCTGAAGGGAGATACCAGGTGGAGGTAATTGAATCATGGGTATGATTTCCCCCATGCTGTTCTCAGGATAGTGAGGTCTCATGAGATCTGATGGTTTTATAAGGGGTTCCTCCCCCTTTACTTGGCATTTCTCCTTCCTGCTGCCTTGTGAAGAAGGTGCCTTGCCTCCCTTTTGCCTTCCACCATGATTGTAAGTTTCCTGAGGCCTCCCCAGCCATGCTGAACTGTGAGGCACTTAAACCTCTTTTCTTTATAAATTACCCAGTCTCAGGTATGTCTTTATAGCAGTGTGAAAATGGACTAATACAGATGGTATGGGAAAATATTCATGTTTCTAGAATATTTTACATGTTTTTTCTGCTTTGTATCATAGTTATATTTAATATTTTTGATTCGCCAGTTAGACCATCAACATTTTGAAGGAAGACTTTCAATCTCCATCTTACTCATAGTACCTGAAGTAATGCTTTGGTGTGGCATTTGCTCAGTAAATATTTATTTGACGAAAGAGAGGGAGAAAAGTTAGAGAAGAAGAGAAAGAGAAAGAGAGGGAGAGTCTGGTTGTTTTTGCACACACTTTTTATTTATCTGGAATGCTTTACTTACTCCAACTAACCCCAGCTAACTCTTTTATCAACTGCATCTTTCATTCCTTTAGGCCTTACCCTTAGACATTACTTTCTCTTGACCCTTTGACTACTAGTCAAGATAGAACTCTCCTGATGTACATACTTACCCTCATGCTCCTATAATCACCGTCAGCGCATTTTCTGTAAATAGCTGTTCACTGTGTTTCTTCTCCACAAGAAGTTAGTAAGTTCCATGATGAGAAAACCTATGATAAGTGCTGTATCACCCATGATAATGACATATGCTATTCTCCGACAGTAGTTCCTGATCCATTATAGGTTTTAAATATGAATCATATGAGTGATTTACTTGGTTAGAGCTCTTGAACTGAACAGCAGTATACCTGTATGTCACACAAAGCACACTTGACGGGCTGAGGAAGAGAACCACGTGATAGTTGTGTACCTATATCCTTAATATAGATCTCATCCTTCATAATGGATTCATAGCTTTTTAATATACAGATTGCTATAATTTTTCTAATCAATCTCTTTTTTGATTATTAGGTTGTTTCTATTTTTTACATGCTTTCCGTGTTTTCTTGTAAAACATTTTTCATGCTTTATTATAAAACATATGGCAATGAACATAATATTCTGATAGCTATATCATAGTACATTGAAGAAATTATTTATTTAGGTAATGTCCTAATGCAGAATTATTGAGTCAAGAGCAATTACAGCAGAGCAAAATTAAATGAGCAGACAAAGGTAACAGTAAACTCCCCATTACTCAAGGTGTTTATGTAGAGTCTGGGTGACCATTTGATAGGGGTATTGCAGAGAAAAGGCAGCATTAGATTAGGGAAGGAGTAGCTGGTTCTACGTTCTTTCCAGTTTGATATTCTGTGATTCTATGAGTGGTAAGGACAAGCTCAACACCTTTGCTTTTCTCTGGAACATACTTAAGAGATGACAAAGTGATTTATTTTTTATATTTGTGTATCCAGTTCATAAAGTAGCCTCATATTCATGGACATGAAATTGTTCTGAGATCCTGTAACTGCAGGGGATATATAATAGCATCATAGAATCCATAGCCTACATGTGGGAGAATATGTTTTTCAGCTCATATCTATCTAGAAGATATTATTTTTCCTGCCAAGGAGAAAGGGTTTAAAATCCCCATCCTCCCACCTTAGCAAGGGAGAGTGCAGACTAAATGAGAACTCCAAAACCTGTAGAACAGACACACACACACACACAAACACACACACACACACACACACTCAGGAAATCTTATAATCTTATGCAGGCTACTTGGAGAAAAACTATTCTCATTAGAGGTCCTGAGGACTATGTACTTTTTTAATACAAATCCTGAGCAGTTTTAGAAGGTACCCGTCATGACCTGACATCGATATTAAGTGCCCTGAGCAAACATACCAGAGTAGACCAGTGTAGGACAAGAAGAGCATGGAACGCAAAGAAGAAGATCAGCAGAACCTGCACAACGAAAGAAACAGAGATAATATGCCAGGCCAGGAAAAATCATCAATTAAATACCATTCCCTAGAGCTTTAACCAATTTCTAGTGAAGATTAATTGAAATTAATATCAAAACTACATTTATAGTATGTACTGTGCTGCAATTCTGTATTTTAACTGCTTAGTAGTGTGTATATCCTCATTCCATTATTCAGTCATTTTCCACTTAAACCTCTGGTAATTTTTCCCATAAAATCTAAGGCAAAATGCCCCTCCAGATAGTGTTCTGGATATGAGTGTAGTCTATGTGAAGACCCCATATGAACTGCAGTCATAATTGTGATGCCCAGCATGCGTTAGGCAGGAAAGCCATGGTCTGCTCTGCAGACTGCTCCCCTAACACAGCTTATTCAGCCCCAGACAGGTACATGCTACTTATTGTGATATCACAAAATTATAAATTAGTACCATATTATCAAGCAATATGATTTCATGAGGTAGTGTATATATATGTGTGTGTCTGTGTATGTGTATATGTGTGTATATATATGTGTACCCATAGATATGCACACACACTATATTGTCTGGTTCATAGCATTATAGGCTAAATGTGGTTTCTCTAAACCCAGCCCTGAGGCAGAAGAATATAAGACTATCTCTGAAGGAAGGGAAAAGTAGTACCTAGTGGGGAAATGGGGCATGACTATTCTAGTTCAAAAGAGTGGCAAAATAAAACAGAGGGTGAGAGCAGATGAAATAAGAAAGATAAGCCATTCCACATGTCTTGAAAAGAATGAAAATAGATTAAGTCCAAATTTTCCACAGCATCTCTTGGAACACTAGCCCTACAAGATGTTAATCTAGATGATTCACAAACAAATGGTTCATTGGTCAAATAATTTTGGACATCATACTATATCTGATTTTTGAAGGATCAAAATATACAACAGCATATTAAAGATTCTTAGAAGTCCTACACTAAGGAAAATGATTTAACCTGATATTTAGCAAAGTTATTTTATAGTAGATTTTTATAGAACAATCACTTTTAAAAATCCTATAAAGCATTCATTGGTTAAGTGCTACTTCAACTAGAATGAAATGGCTTATTGATTTGGTTGTCATTTCATACATTCTGCAGCAAAATGGAAAAAAAGCATGGATTTCATATTCAGCTAGAACTGAGTTTAAATCTTATCTTCACCCTTTCCTATATATGTCACCTTGAGTAAGTTTGCATTGCTCAGCATCCTTCACAGAGGATGGTTCTATGCAAAACACCTTTGGAAGTATCAAGTAATGGGCATTTAACATTTTTCAGTATTAAAATTTAGATGAATAGGAACTACAAAAAAAATTTGGGTTGAAGGTGGAGGTTGTATATGGAAGGTAGATGCTGGATACAGCTGGAGAACTTGGTGAATTGTTAGAAATCTTATACATGGAAGGGTTTGAAACAAAATAATGATGTATTTTTGTTCGAGTGTTCTTTGCCACCCAAAGACGTTAAAGGTGCTGGCAAGGGAGTGGTTGAATTCATGCTCTGTATTAGTAGTTCTTAAATTTTAGAGTGTATAAGAATCAGCCACATGGCTTTTTAAAACACGGGTTGCTGGGCTCCAACATCAGAGTTTCTGATTTAGTAGATCTGGGATGGAGCCCAAAGAAACCGTGCTTCTACTAATTCCCAAGAGATATTGATGCTACTACTGCTGGTTTGAGAACTTCACTTTGAGCATCACTGTTTGGTGTAACACAGACCTTAGAGTGAAGGATGAAGCTAGCTGTGGTCTTACGTACTTAGAGATAGATGAGTAATCAAGTGTCTGGGTACCAAAGCAAGATTGAAGTGCAGGTTTAGTAGAAAATGAGGAATTTTAAGGGAAGGAGGTTTGTGACAGCAGATTACAGTAATGTAAGACTTTAGAGTTGGATGCTATTTCACATTTGATAAGAAAAAAGTATATACAGCCTAGGAGAATAACTAGATTTCAGAAACAAGGAATTACAATGGCAGGATATTGGGTAAGTCACCCAAGTAGCAGTTAAAATTTTCTGATGAAAATAGTTGTGGTAGAGAGGAAAACAGTGAGCCAGATGGAAGCATCTCACAGGAATGAAGAAAAGTGATTGGTAAGACTATAGTGACCAGGACAAGAACAGAACAACAATAAATGTTAGGAGCCTTAAAAAAGGAATTTGAGGTAGAATGTTGATGCTGTCTCATGGTGCTTGGCACAGGGCAATGGAAAGAAGCAACAGCTTCCTCTGGAGGAGGCTAACAGGGACCCAGTGTTTTCTAGGAGGAAACCATTTCAATAAGACAAAAAAAAAAGCATATAAAGTATTATTTTAATCCACCAAAGAACAATCAATTTGCCAATCAAGTTCCAGTCCCATAGAGCATGGTGCAAAGATCTGGAAAATATTCAACAATACAAGTGCAGGAGAAGACTTTATTTTGATTAGAGTGTGGGGCAAGGGAGGGTGGCCAAGGATAACAGAGAATAAAAAAAAAAAAAACAGAATTATCTGATTTCAAGTTTCTGAAATAAACTTTGACATAATGCTTTTCCTGCATGGAAATCACTTAGGCATTCAGCCTGGTACTGCTTCCTTCTCTTGAAGTAGGACTCCCCCTATACTAGGGATAGCCCATTATTTCCTATACTTGTGGGAATGTAAGAAATGAAGCAGCTTTGATGGGAAAAACAACAAATAAGAGAGTGGTCATCAACTCTGAAAATAAACATAATATTATGGATTAGAACACTATTTCTTCTTAAGGATAATGCCATATGCTACAAGTTTTTTTCAGGGAGAAACAGCAAAACAAATCACCTAAGGCAATGCATGACAAAGCACATGTTGGGATTAAAGTGAGTTCTATGTTGATGCACCATGTTCATTGCAACTCTGATGACTATGATTACTACAGAAGAACAGCACACTGAACATATGATATGTCATTGAACACATCCTGTTTTCTATCAGATATCAACAAACCACTTATTACATGCATGTATCTGTGTTTCTAGAGTTATGACCTCCCTGAATAAACAGAAGACAAAGATAGAGACTTAGGTGTGGCCACTTCTCAAGTGATCTTTAAAAGGTACGTAACCAATTTGAACTAAATTTATTCATTTATTCATTCATGAAGTTGATTCAATAAATATTTGTTAAGTAAAAAAATTATAAATGCATAAATATCTATTAAGTATTTGTTGAACATTTACAATGAAAAATAGGGATTTTAAGATTAAACTTTCTTAATAGGCTAATTTTTTATAATTAGGTAGAAGTGATGTATAAACGATAAAGCCTTATATAAGTGGTAGAAACTTTAAAAGTTTTAAAAAATTTTAAAATGGATAATCCTATGTGTCCTAATATGGAAGAGAAAGTCACATATGATTTATGTCTAAGAACACAAGAAAAAGCTATGCTTTTCGTCTGAAGAATGTTTAATTATACTAAAGATGATATACAGTTTTGAGATACTTAGTCAACATTTCAAAACAAGCCATTTTGAAGAAATTTGGCAGCATGCTTTGAACAGTTGTTGTACTTTTAATAGCTTACCATGGGATTGAAAACATACTTAATGTAATTACTAAATGCTATTTATTTTATTCTGTCAAAATTCTAATTTTTATGTTTATCATATATGGCTCCCTTAATTTTCTGGATGACTTTGCTTGTAGATAATAATTCGGAACACTGTAAATATAACTAAATCATGTTGAAGTTTCTATGAAAAGCAGATTTTCTACTCAAATGTATTACTGCTTCAGTTTCTTTATATGTTGTTTTCCCTTGTTTTCTTATTTTATAGTGTTTTCTTTATGTTAAAACTCTCTCAGTGCAGAGTGAGATCATTCCTCTCTTGATGTTATCTTTACACACATCCCTCCCACCCTGAAAGGTTTATTTAGCTTTTAGGGACACAGTGAAATTTCGGAGTGGAGGATCTGGTCTTGGGTTAGATTCGAATTTAAATTGCACTAACTAATTCTGTATTCTTGGGAAAAAATATTGAACAAATCTGAGTTTGTAAAATCATATTAATAATACTCATACAATACAATGTCACAGGGATTAAATAAGATACCACTACATGGCACATAACAATCAAAATTTAATAAATGTTACTTCTGTCCCATTTCCTCCTCCTTCAGAAATGCATTTGTTTCTGTATAAGCTTTAAAATGTCAATGGCTCATAATAGGCTTTAAGGAGAAATGGAATGCTGTGATTCTAAATATCTCTCCAAAAGAGATTTGGTGGATCTATTTAATGTTAGTGATTGCAGCAGCGGACCATCTGGAGCGGCTGCTGCGAAGACACCAGCTGTAGCAGGGGAGGTGTGGCCAGGGATGTGCACTCCATGGAGCCAGTGGAAGCTGGGAAAAGGTGGAAGCTGCCTGCGTCTGAGTTGGCAGGGTGGGAGCCCCCCCGAAAGGGCACAGGTGCAGCTGCTCAGTCACGGCTTTGGACCCAGGCATCCCTGTGCTCTTGGGGGCCCAGGAAGATCACCTGCTCCTGCAGGCTCGGAAGTGACTGCTCCCGCTACCTGGCCTCTCCCCGACTCCTGATGCCCACTCTGATCTTGGAGCAAAGTTGTGGCTCAGTTCAGGCACTGTCACAACCCAGCTGGGTGTGCATGCACTTGGGGCAGAGCTGACATGCCAGCCCCCTGCTGCCTCAGCCCCCTCCAGACTTTGAGCGCCGACAAGCATGGGAGAAGGGTCTAGAGGGTGCTGAGGGCCGCTCAGAGCAGGCCTACAGGCGCCTTATGGCACAAACAACCTGGGCACCGTGGGCACCATGCATGGCTGGTTGATGGTGGCAGGAGGTAGACAGGCTCCAGGGCAGAAAGGGGTGGGTCCCCAGTAAAGCCCTACCTTCAAGCTGTGGATGGACTGAAGCCGGGGGGCTGGGCTGCCAATTCCGCAGACCACAGTGAGAACTTATGATGCTTCTCCTGGGCACACTCATGGACCAGTCAGTACACACTTCCTCCCCTCTGAAGCCCATAAAAACCTGGACTCAGCCAGACTTGGTCAAACGTGGGGACCACCTGTCTGTGGAGAGGAGCTACCCACCGTGGGTCTCCTCTCAGGTGAGAGATGAGCAGATGTCAGGATGACCTGCCTGCCTGCAGAAAGGGGCCACCCAGTTGGAGTCTCTGGAGAGCTGTCCTGTCACTCCGTGAAACACTTCTTGACCTTACTCACCCTCCAGTTGTATGCATACCTCATTCTTCCTGGATGCAAGACAAGAACTTGCAACCCCCCAAATAGCGGGACTGAAAGAGCTTTAACACAAACAGGGTTGAAACATGCCCCTCGCTCGCCACCTTGTGGGCTATGAGAAGGAGAGAAGAGCTGTGGCCTTTCAGGGACCCCAGACGTAGGAGCTCCCCGAGCCAGGGCTTTGACACCCTCTTTGGGGCTCTATGGTTCCTGGCATCTCCAAGATTACAGGCACCACCACATTCTTCACTGCCAGCAGTGGAAGTTGCTTGTGGTATGCCTAGTCCAGCCGCAGCCTCACAGGAGATGACGTCTGTGCTGGCGCCTGGAACTGCCTGCCCTGCCACGGCCAGCATGCCTGGCTGTGTGTAGCAGCCAGACCCTGTGCCCGCTCACTCATGCGCCCCTTACTACTCTGTGCCTGGCTTGCCCTTGGCAGGCATGGGATCTGGGAGGGTAGCATGAGCCAAGCACAGCCTGCCAGGCCAAGCAGACGGGATGAGACCAGCAGGCTCAAGCAAAACTAGGCAAAGATGCCACTGGCCACAGAGGTTTCCAGCTGGTGAAGCAACACCCCAAAGATTCCCAAAGATTGACATTAGGCTAGTGTCACTTTTCTCAATTTATTATTCAATTAGCTCTCCATTAAAATATATGCTAGCTCAGTAAGAAAAAAGTATTATGTCACACTTTTGGAGCTCTGTGCTTAGAGCTCTTCTTTTTAATCTTCACATGCCCTCTTTTTTATGCCTACACAAGTAGTTTCTTCAGCCACCATATCTATCCTCAGACTACCTCCTATGAGACCATGCCAGTCAACTTCTATACTAGCTCAAACAATGGAAATACAGTATAACATCTGCTGGAGGGAATAGTTTATTCATTGGTTTTCTTCGCTTAAGTCTGAAGTGGAGGAAAAAGGAGGTAGGTTTGCATCAATGATGGTATAGTGCTGGGTCCCCCATTTAGGAGCATGAAATATTTACATGATAAAAATCCTGAGTAATGGGTTCTTTTTTGTTTTGGAGTCTCACTTGCTAAATTGCTCAAGCTGGACTCCAACTCCTGGGCTCTTGCCTCAGCCTCTCAGTAGCTGGGACCACAGGCATGCACCACCATGGCTGGCTCCAAAACCCTTTCCTACAGCTTGGGAGAGCACCTAAGAGCATTACATAAGACAAATATATCACCTGTGAGCTCATCTAATAGAGAGGTCACTCTTTTTGCCCCAAATTAGGACTATAAAACCTTTCCCCTGTAGTGCTAAATTGTATCAGAGGCATAAATTGAATGCGGAAGCCATAGAATAATTAAGAGACACAGAAAAATGAGCTCTAGTTTTACAGGTGAAAAGAGAAATCATTTCTAGTTAGTAAGCAAAAGGCAGAAAGTATTTAGCAGAGAATCCTAGAGGAGAGCATTGCCTTTACTATCGTGTAGTTAGTATATCCCTGATGGTTAAAATCTGACAATTGGGCAACTGTAGATGCACTTGAGTGCAAGCCCTTTCTCTGCAATTTACTAGTCTGGGATCACCGGGAAGAAGCAAGACCTTAGCTGAGTCTTCTGACTCCCAGGTTTTTTTCCACTTCATGATAGCCTCCAGAAAAAGGAAATTAGCCTCCCAATGAGAAAGTTAAGTGGCAGATGTGTATGCTCACAAAAAAGGGTGAATTGTTAGTAAATTACAGTGAACACTTAAGTGGCTGGCAACAAAACTATATAAAGGAGTAAGAATATTATGTCAATAATTACATCAGTAAAAGTAAATAGAAACCTAATAATAAGCAAAAGACTGAAGTCCTTGTAGGAGAGCAGATAAACTAAATACAGTTGTCCTATGGGTTTCAAGACCCCTGTGGATATTAAAATCCAAGGATGCTCCAGTCCCTTATAAAAAATGGCACAGTATTTGCAAATAACCTATGCATATTCTCTCATACATTTTAAATGATCTCTACATTACTTATAATAACTAATACAGTATAAATGTTATGCAAATGTTTTTATACTTTTTTATTATTTCTTTTTTTTGTATGTATATATTTGATCTATGGTTGGTTGAATCTGCAGACGCGAAACCCAGTAGATAGAGCAGGCTGACTGCATTGCTGCTCTTTTCATAAATAGAAACCATTTTATATGGCACATATTTAAAAGTTAAAATTAGAACTAATATTTATCAAGCACATACTATGTTTGGCAAAAATAAAAACCATTAGAAAGTAAATATTTTCTTACTCCATGAAAACAAAATGCAATAATCTGAATATTTACTGGTTCTGCCCAAATTTATTGAACTATATTAGAGTGTAAAAATCCCTATCCAGTAACAGCAGGATAAATTATTCAGATAAAGCTTTCCACTAAAAGTGCATAGAATAGCTGGATAAAATATTTTTAAAAACCTGTGTGAAGGCACCAAACATCTATCAAAGCAGTAAAGTATTAAAAGGCCAATATCCCAGATAGTGAAGAAATAAAGAGACATGAGCATAGAATTTGGAGACATGCTTCCTCTAAAGGTATGTACCAAGTCCAGAAGAGACTCCTAAAAGGCTGAGACCCTAAAGAAGGGTTGTAAAATCCTCCCAGGCTAAAGGAAAAAAAAATGTAGAGTTGTAATCTTACTGAGAAATGTGACCCAAATAAATTCCCTAGGTTTTAAGCTCCTAGGCTGAAAGGCCACACTGGAGGAGTAAGGGTAAAATGGAAATATACCAGCCCTCTCAAGGAATAAAACCCAACTTAAAATCTTTTTGATTTTTTATTTAATTCAAATAATCTCAGATTGTTAGTTTCCCTGTACCTCTGCTAGAAGCAAGATAAAATACTCTCTAGAAGAAGATAACATCATCCTAGGCCTCAAATTATCTTTGCAACATATCATATATAATGCTCAACGCTTAATCAAAAATAAGCAGACACACATGATGACAAGGCCATGTGTTCTAAAGCCAAGAAAAAACAACAAAGAATAGAAACACCCACAGGAATCACATAATGAACTTATCAAACATGGATTTTAAAATAAATATGCTTAATAAGAAAATTAAAGATAATATCTAGAATTTTAGAAAGAAGTAGAAACTACCAATGAACCAAATAAAAATGCCAAAATTTAAAAAACTACAAGTCAATGTATATATTAAACGGCAGATTTGATAGCATTTAAAGAGAGAAACAAACTACATTTATTCAGAATTATACTCAGTTAAATGGATGGAAATATTGAGCAGGAAGTAAGGGGAATTATTTTGCATATAGTTAGAATGTCTAGCATATGTGTAATTGAAGGCTTTGGTGATTTTAAAACATAGTCTTCAAATTCTTTTGTTTTCCCAAGTGGTAGAACCATGTCCATTGACCTTGACTGTATTATCTGCAACTGCTTGACCAAAGATGGCAGAAGTGGTGCTGTGAGTTTCCAAGCTCAGGACTGAAGGAACAGGAGTTTTCCACTTCCTGTCTTTATTCTTATAATCTAGCTACAATAATGTGAAGAAGTCCAAATATTTCATGGAGAAGTGCATGAGGAAATGTCTGTAGGAGAGAAATCAACGTCTTTGGCCTGCAGCCTTGAATAAACTCTCAGCCAACAGTAACAACCACCAATTCACTCAATTAACGTGAGAGTTAACCATCTTGCAAGTGTATCTCCAGCCCTAGGTAAGTCACTGCAGCTGACACATCATGGGAAAGGCATGAGCCTCCTTGTTGATCCCCACCCAAATTGCAGATATATGTACTAAATGAGTGATTATTGTTTTAGACCACTAAGGTTTGGGGTGATTTGTTAGGCAGCAACAGCTGAATGGAAAAGGAACCAAAACAAGACTCAAAAGAGAACAAGGCACAGTCTACCGCTACCAAACATATAAAAACGATAGATTTAGAAGCACTTTGCTCATCCAAGTCTCATGCAAAGAACCTAGGATTAAACTGAGCTTAATCACATGTAGGCACACCATGATAAAGCTGCTGCGAAAATAAAAGACAAATGGAAAATCGTAACATTTGAAGAAGTAATAATATAACAGGTGACTAAAAATATTATTAGTAGTAATAATCTACAGGTGAAAATAAAATGACAGATATCATTTTATCTTCTCAACACAAAGATAAAATGATATCTTTGAAGTGCGGAAAGAAAAAAAACTTTCTTGATTTTTATACTCAGTGAAAATATCCTTTAAAAGGAGAAATTGAGAAATTTCAGGCAAAGATAATTCACCACCAGTAATTACAAACTAAAACAAGTGTTGGTTTTTTTTTTTTTAGGCAGAAGAAAGGTGATCCAATATGGAATTTCAGAGATATTGAAAAAAAGGAATAGTGACAAACAGAATAAAACTGGAAAAATATAAATGGATATTGGCAATATTTTAAAATAATAATAAAGCCTTATGGTGTTTTAAAATATGCAGGGGATTTAAATACATGCCAACACTCCTATAAAATTCGGGATGAAGAGAAACAAAGCTAAAAATTTTTAAAGTTTTACAAAGCTAAAATATAAAAGGACAAATTGACATGAAACTTTTCTACATTAAACAATACATTGTTGCAATCTCAAGAACAACTATAGAAAGAATCTTAAAAGAGTATATAACCTTCAAGCTAAAATAAAATAAAAGAGCAATAACAAAAAAATTATCCCAAACAAGGCAAGAAAGAGGGAAAATGAAAACATAATATAGTGGGGAAAATAAAATATAAAGTATAAAGTAAGTTGGTAATATGGTAAATTCAAAAATAACTATAATAATAATTACACTATGCACAAGTAGACTAAATGAGTTAAACAGAAAGATTGCTAGAATTGATTAAACAAATAGCCTAACTACATGTTGTTTTTGAAGAGAATTGTCTGATATTTATGAATACAGAAATAATGAAAAGTTAGAGAATAAAAATCATACACCACACAAACCAATTTTTAAAAACCTGGGCTACCAATGTCATAGAATGTGGAATTTAATGCAGAATTAATTGCTAGGGATACAGGGAAATATCTCCTAATAATAAAAAGTTCAATTCACCAGGAAGATACACTTTTAAATTTATATAAAACTAATAATATAGCACCAAAATTTATAAAGCAGGAATTGATACAAAGAGAAACAGTCAAATCCATAATCATAGCAGGAGGTGTTGACAAACATCTCTTGGTAACTGATAAAACAACACCCCCAAACATACAGTAAGAAGATGGAATATTTGAACAACACAATCAGCCACCTCTACCTAAAGGACACGTAAAGAAAACTCCACCCAACAACAGCAAAATACATTTTACCATTGTTTTCCTAGAACTTGGTGCTTCTAAACATTTGCCCAAAGCTGGTCATTTACTGGATCATTAAGGAAGTCTCAATACATTTCAAATGATTTAAGCCATCCATACAGAGCTTGTTCTTTCAACAAAATAAATGCAGGATGAAAATAAAGCCGGACTTAGAGGAAACATTTAAAACTTAAACCTACATATCAGAAAAAAAATGCAAGCCTGAAATTCAATGAGGCAGGCATCTGCTTTGTGCCAGATATCTTCTATTTTTCTGCCAGATATAATTTCTGTCTTTAATACCAAGCTCTTTGCTTCAGGAGACTGAAGTTTGTGGTCTGTATCAACAGAACTCCCAAACCCTCTCCTTGTATGTAGGTTTGGCCATAAGGAGCCTCAGCTAAGAATGAAGGAATGGAAGAGAGTAAAAATTGAGGGTATTTATTCTGCCTGAATCCTTCCTCATCTTAATCTAGTTTGTCTTTCAATATTTATTTATTTATTTATTTATTTATTTATTTATTTATTTATTTATTTATTTATTTTGAGACAGGGTCTTACTCTTGTCATCCAGGCTGGAGTGCCCTGGTGCAATCACAGCTCACTGCAGCCTTGACCTCCCCGGCTCAGGTGATCCTCTTGCCTCAGCCTCCCAAGTAGCAAGTAGCTGGGAATACAGATATGCACCTAATTTTAAAAGCATTTTTAGTAGAAATGGGCTTTCGCTGTGTTGCCCAAGCTGGTCTCAAACTCCTGGGCTCAAGCAATCTGCCTGCCTTGGCCTCTCAATTGAAGGTTATAGTTAAAGTTAATTAGATGAATTAAACACAGTTGTTTTTCGTAAATTCTATATGCAATTAATAAACGGGATACTTAGCTTTACCATATTGGCTGATGAAAATAATATTATATTTCTTCAAGGGTATTTATAAAATTCTTGCATCTGATTTGATTCATAAAAGCATGTTATTTAGCACTTAGGTATTAAATCTCTAGCCAAGATGCTCTGAAAAGTACAGAATAAGTAACATCTGCTATCTATCCTCAGGGGTATTTTATTTTAATTGAGGGGAGAATATGAGCATTATAAAACAATTGCAAAAGTTTGAAGATGGCAGATTTGGCTCTTAATTGTTAAGTTTCAATACATAGGGCCTTAAACGAGAAAATGACAATAAATTTGAGGAAAATTGATTTGCAGTGGTATCAGTAAGGATGCTTTGTTAGACTGCAATTATTCTGAAACTAGATTCATTACCACTGCAGATACATTGAAGATGTTATTGATGATTTTTTTAAAAAAATTGTCAGTTGACAGTGAACCTTTCATGAACTACCAAACTAAATTTTCTACATAGAAATGTTTGTAATAAATGTTCATAAGCAACACAAAAATATTATTCTAAGCTATTAGAAAATCAAGAACACTTTCAACACTGCCTATTTGTTAGTCTGTGAAATGTAATATGCAAAAAAGTACTACGAAAAGTATAATTCAGTTAAAAAAAAAAGACCCACTGACCACCATCTAAGTTAAGAAATACAATTCTGACAGCCTTGAAGCTGAATCATTATTACCTCCACAAAACTATCTATTATCTTATATGTAAGCATTTACTTGCTTTTCCGTATATTTTAACAAGGTATCAAAGCATATTTAAAAACTATTGTTTAGATTTTTCCTGATTATCGTAGAAATTTTGGTCTCATTTGATTATCATAGAAATTTTGGTCTTTTAGGTCATCCCTGACCTGAAAGAGAAATGCTTCAGTAATTCATCAAGTATGATGTTTGCTGTAGGATTTTTGGAAATACACTTTTTTTTTTAGATTAAGAAATTTTTCTCACATTTCAAAGCCACTGAATTTTTTTCATGATTAGATGTCAAAATTTATCAAACACTTTTTATGCATTATTGACATTATTTTTCTCATTTATTATGTTAGTGTGGCTAATTTCCTGATTAATTTTCAAAAATTAATCTGGTAATACATTTCTGCAATAAACTCAATGTAGTAGGGATGTATTATCCTTTATACATAATAGGAACTGGTTTAGTACCAATTTGTTTAGAATTTTTATATCTATGTTCATAAGTCAATTGGCTTATTTGGCAAAAAGTTTTCCTTTCTTATAATTCCTCTGTTATGTATTGGAATTGAGGTTAGCTAGTCTCATAAAATGGATTGGGAAGTGTTTCCTCTTGGATTCTATGGAAGTGTTTGCATAATATTCGAATTATTTCTTAAAAGTTTAAAAGAATTCAGGCTCCATATGAGCCTGAAAATATTTTAATATGAGGTTTTTAACTTATTAATTTAATTTTAATAGATATACGACTACTCAGATTTTCTATTTCCTGTGTGTCAGCTTTGGTAAATTGTATTTTCTAGAGATTTCTGTGTTACATTTGAATTTTCAGGTTTGTCTAACAAACTTTGAAAATATGTATCACTAATACATGTAAAATTGAATGCACAAATATATTCTTCATGGTATTATTTAAAATAATTTTAGGCTGGACATGGTGGTGTATGCCTATAACCCCAAAACTTTGGGAGGCCCATGCGGGCAGATTGCTTGAGCTCATGAGTTTGAGACCAGCCTGGGCAACGTGGGGAAACCTGGTCTCCACAAAAACTACAAAAATTGTATGGCATGGTGGCATACCCCTGTAGTCCCAGCTACTCAGGAGGCTGAGGTGAGAGGATGGTGTGAGCCCAGGAGGCAGGGGTTGCAATGAGCTGAGATCACACCACAGCTCTCCAGCCTCAGCAAGAGACAGAACTTGTCTCAAATAAATAATAATAGTACTAAGTTTTAAATGGCATATGAACTGTAGAAGAGTGATTAAATAAGTTATAATACATCCAGATAATAAAATGCTATGTACTTATTTTAAAAATCATCTTACACCAGGCGGGCACGGTGGCTCACACCTGTAATCCCAGCACTTTGGGAGGCTGAGGCAGGCGGATCACCTGAGGTCGGGAGTTCAAGACCAGCCTGACCAACATGGAGAAACCCCTTCACTACTAAAAATACAAAATTAACCAGGCATGGTGGTGCATGCCTGTAATCCCAGCTACTCGGGAGGCTGAGACAGGAGAATCACTTGAACCTGGGAGGCAGAGGTTGTGGTGAGCCAAGATTGTGCCATTGTATTCCAGCCTGGGCAACAAGAGCAAAACTCCATCTCAAAAAAAAGAATAAAAAATAAAGAAATTATCTTACAGAGGACTATTTGACAATATGGAAAATATTTATAATATAATGCTAAAGCCACTTTATAAAGCTGTATATAGAATGTATATTATAATATATTATTGTATAAATGATTGTATAGATGATCTCAGGTGTGGATATGTATGTATGCACATGCCTGTGTGAGAGAGAATGCACGTGAGAATCATTTTTTTTAAAAATTCCTGCATTAAAAACAACAAAGTAATCACAGAGGGTATTTTGGGATGGTGAGATTATAGGTGATTTTAATTTTACTATTTATTATTTTTTCCTTATTAAACATATGCCCTTCAAATTAAAGCATCGTATTTCCTTTTTCCATTAGGTAGATTCTGAGAATTACCTAAATGCCATCAGACAAAACTAATTTACCTTAAGTTCTGAATGTGAATCTTTGTGGACTTAATCCTATCAACACTGTAGAGTGTATTTGTGAAAGAAGCTGCTGGTTAGCAGAAAGGATTCAGACACTGTTAACATTTTTTAAATGCAGTAGGACAGTATGAATTGAAAACCCTTGGGCAGCTAGAGGGAAACGATTTTGGCTAACAAGGAAAACTTACTACCTGATCAGAGGGTAGAGATAGCAACCTTAAATTCTGACCAAGGTGGGAATGGAAGGTAAATGAGGGCAACAAATTGGTTGGAGAACATTCTGAAGTGAGAGAAACCATGGCAAACTGGACAGACAGTATGTTCAGCTCAAGCTAATTCTTACTATGAGGAAAGGCAAGCCTAGTATTGCCGTATCTTCTGTTTTTCAAAGAGAGTATCTGAACTTTTTGAGATCTCCTAATTTTTAAATGTTAAATTTATTTTTGTTAAAAGATTGTTCTGGCCAAACAAAGCACATCTGCAGACACACCCAGCCCATAGGCTGGTAATTCATAGTCTCTTGTTCTTAAACATTACAATACAAAGATAAACAGGGGTGGAGCCAAGATGGCCGAATAGGAACAGCTCTGGTCTCCAGCTCCCAGCCCCAGCGACACAGAAGACGGGTGATTTCTGCATTTCTGCTTGAGGTACTGGTTTCATCTCACTAGGGAGTGCCTAACAGTGGGTGCAGGACAGTCGGTGAAGCGCACTGTGCGCGAGCCGAAGCAGGGCGAGGCATTGCCTCACTCGGGAAGCGCAAGGCGTCAGGGAGTTCCCTTTCCTAGTCAAAGAAAGGGGAAGCAGACGGCACCTGGAATATCGGGTCAGTCCCATCCTAATACTGCGCTTTTCCAACGGGCCTGGAAAACGGCACACTAGGAGATTGTGTCCCGCACCTGGCTCGGAGGGTCCTATGCCCACGGAGTCTCGCCGATTGCTAGCACAGCAGTCTGAGATCAAGCTGCGAGGCGGCAGCGAGGCTGGGGGAGGGGCGCCCGCCATTGCCCAGGCTTGCTTAGGTAAACAAAGCAGCCAGGAAGCTCGAACTCGGTGGAGCCCACCACAGCTCAAGGAGGCCTGCCTGCCTCTGTAGGCTCCACCTCTGGGGGCAGGGCACAGACAAACAAAAACTCAGCAAGAACCTCCACAGACTTAAATGTCCCTGTCTGACTGACAGCTTTGAAGAGAGTAGTGGTTCTCCCAGCACGCAGCTGGAGATCTGAGAACGGACAGACTGCCTCCTAAAGTGGGTCCCTCGCCCCTGAGCAGCCTAACTGGGAGGCATCCCCCCAGTAGGGACAGACTGACACCTCATTCAACTGGGTACTTCTCTGAGACAAAACTTTCAGAGGAACTATCAGACAGCTGAATTTGTGGTCTCATGAAAATCCGCTGTTCTGCAGCCACCGCTTCTGACACCCAGCCAAACAGGGTCTGGAGTGCACCTCTAGTAAACTCCAACAACAGACCTGCAGTTGAGGGTCCTGTCTGGTAGAAGGAAAACTAACAAACAGAAAGGACATCCACACCAAAAACCCATCTGTACATCACCATCATCAAAGACAAAAAGTAGATAAAACCACAAAGATGGGGAAAAAACAGAGCAAAAAAACTGGAAACTCTAAAAAACAGAGCACCTCTCCTCCTCCAAAGGAACGCAGTTCCTCACCAACAACGGAACAAAGCTGGATGGAGGATGACTTTGATGAGTTGAGAGAAGAAGGCTTCAGACGATCAAACTACTCTGAGCTACGAGAGGAAATTCAAAACAATAGCAAAGAAGTTAAAAACTTTGAAAAAAAATTAGAAGAATGGATAACTAGAATAACCAATGGAGAGAAGGGCTTAAAGGAGCTGATGGGGCTGAAAGCCAAGTTTCAAGAACTACGCGAAGATTGCAGAAGCCTCAGTAGCAGATGCGATCAACTGGAAGAAAGGGTATCGCTGATGGAAGATGAAATGAATGAAATGAAGAGAGAAGGGAAGTTTAGAGAAAAAAGAATAAAAAGAAATGAACAAAGCCTCCAAGAAATTTGGGACTATGTGAAAAGACCAAACCTACGTCTGATTGGTGTACCTGAAAATGATGGGGAGAATGGAACCAAGTTGGAAAACACTCTGCAAGATATTATCCAGGAGAACTTCCCCAATCTAGCAAGGCAGGCCAGCATTCAGATTCAGGAAATACAGAGAATGCCACAAAGATACTCCTCGAGAAGGGCAACTCCAAGACACATAATTGTCAGATTCACCAAAGTTGAAATGAAGGAAAAAATGTTAAGGGCAGCCAGAGAGAAAGGTCGGGTTACCCACAAAGGGAAGCCCATCAGACTAACAGCTGATCTCTCAGCAGAAACTCTACAAGCCAGAAGAGAGTGGGGGCTGATATTCAACATTCTTAAAGAAAAGAATTTTCAACCCAGAATTTCCTATCCTGCCAAACTAAGCTTCATAAGTGAAGGAGAAATAAAATACTTTACAGACAAGCAAACGCTGAGTGATTTTGTCACCACCAGGCCTGCCCTAAAAGAGCTCCTGAAGGAAGCACTAAACATGGAAAGGAACAACCGGTACCAGCCACTGCAAAAACATGCCAAATGTAAAGACCATCAGACTAGGAAGAAACTATAGCAACTAACGAGCAAAATAACCAACTAACATCATAATGACAGGATCAGATTCACACATAACAATATTAACGTTAAATGTAAATGGGCTAAATGCTCCAATCAAAAACACAGACTGGCAAACTGGATAAGGAGTCAGGACCCATCAGTGTGCTGTATTCAGGAAACCCATCTCACGTGCAGAGACACACATAGACTCAAAATAAAGGGATGGAGGAAGATCTATCAAGCAACTGGAAAACAAAAAAAGGCAGGGGTTGCAATCCTAGTGTCTGATAAAATAGACTTTAAACCAACAAAGATCAAAAGAGACAAAGAAGGCCATTACATAATGGTAAAGGGATCAATTCAACAAGAAGAGCTAACTATCCTAAATATATATGCACCCAACACAGGAGCACCCAGATTCATAAAGCAAGTCCTCAGTGACCTACAAAGGGACTTAAACTCCCACAATAATAATGGGAGATTTAACACCCCACTGTCAGCATTAGACAGATCAACGAGACAGAAAGTTAACAAGGATATCCAGGAATTGAACTCAGCTCTACATAAAGTGGACCTAATAGACATCTACAGAACTCTCCACCCCAATCAACAGAATATACATTTTTTTCAACACCACACCACACCTATTCCAAAACTGACCACATCGTTGGAAGTAAAGCTCTCCTCAGCAAAGGTAAAAGAACAGAAATTATAACAAACTGTCTCTCAGACCACAGTGCAATCAAACTAGAACTCAGGATTAAGAAACTCACTCAAAACCACTCTACTACATGGAAACTGAACAACCTGCTCCTGAATGACTATTGGGTACATAATGAAATGAAGGCAGAAATAAAGTTGTTCTTTGAAACCAACGAGAACAAAGACACAACATACCAGAATCTCTGGGACACATTCAAAGCAGTGTGTAGAGGGAAATTTATAGCACTAAATGCCCACAAGAGAAAGCAGGAAAGATCCAAAATTGACACCCTAACATCACAATTAAAAGAACTAGAAAAGCAAGAGCAAACACATTCAAAAGCTAGCAGAAGGCTAGAAATAACTAAAATCAGAGCAGAACTGAAGGAAATAGAGACACAAAAAACCCTTCAAAAAATTAATGAATCCAGGAGCTGGTTTTTTGAAAAGATCAACAAAATTGATAGACCGCTAGCAAGACTAATAAAGAAGAAAAGAGAGAAGAATCAAATAGATGCAATAAAAAACGAAAAAGGGGATATCACCACTGATCCCACAGAAATACAATCTACCGTCAGAGAATACTACAAATACCTCTATGCAAATAAACTAGAAAATCTAGAAGAAATGGATAAATTCCTCAACAAATACACCCTCCCAAGACTAAACCAGGAAGAAGTTGAATCTCTGAATAGACCAATAACAGGTTCTGAAATTGTGGCAATAATCAATAGCTTACCAACCAAAAAGAGTCCAGGACCTGATGGATTCACAGCTGAATTCTACCAGAGGTACAAGGAGGAACTGGACCATTCCTTCTGAAACTATTCCAATCCATAGAAAAAGAGGGAATCCTCCCTAACACATTTTATGAAGCCAGCATCGTCCTGATACCAAAACCTGGCAGAGACATAACCAAAAAAGAGAATTTCAGACCAATATCCTTGATGAACATTGATGCAAAAATCCTCAATAAAATACTGGCAAACCGAATCCAGCAGCACATCAAAAAGCTTATCCACCATGATCAAGTGGGCTTCATCCCTGGGATGCAAGGCTGGTTCAACATATGCAAATCAATAAATGTAATCCAGCATATAAACAGAACCAAAGACAAAAACCACATGATTATCTCAATAGATGCAGAAAAGGCCTCTGACAAAATTCAACAACCCTTCATGCTAAAAACTCTCAATAAATTAGGTATTGATGGGACGTATCTCAAAATAATAAGAGCTATCTACGACAAACCCACAGCCAATATCATACTGAATGGGCAAAACTGGAAGCATTC
This sequence comes from Nomascus leucogenys, assembly GCF_006542625.1. Lineage (NCBI taxonomy): Eukaryota > Metazoa > Chordata > Mammalia > Primates > Hylobatidae > Nomascus > Nomascus leucogenys. The sequence goes on from NC_044396.1 coordinate 3,224,556, forward strand.
CCTCTGAAAACTGGCACAAGACAGGGATGCCGTCTCTCACCACTCCTATTCAACATAGTGCTGGAAGTTCTGGCCAGAGCAATCAGACAGGAGAAGGAAATAAAGGGTATTCAATTAGGAAAAGAGGAAGTCAAATTGTCCCTGTTTGCAGATGACATGATTGTATATCTAGAAAACCCCATTGTCTCAGCCCAAAATCTCCTTAAGCTGATTAGCAAGTTCAGCGAAGTCTCAGGATACAAAATTAATGTACAAAAATCACAAGCATTCTTGTACACCAATAACAGACAAACAGAGAGCCAAATCATGAGTGAACTCCATTCACAATTGCTTCAAAGAGAATAAAATACCTAGGAATCCAACTTACAAGGGATGTGAAGGACCTCTTCAAGGAGAACTACAAACCACTGCTCAATGAAATAAAAGAGGATACAAACAAATGGAAGAACATTCCATGCTCATGGGTTGGAAGAATCAATATCGTGAAAATGGCCATACTGCCCAAGGTAATTTATAGATTCAATGCCATCCCCATGAAGCTACCAATGACTTTCTTCACAGAATTGGAAAAAACTACTTTAAAGTTCATATGGAACCAAAAAAGAGCCCGCATCGCCAAGTCAATCCTAAGCCAAAAGAACAAAGCTGGAGGCATCACGCTACCTGACTTTAAACTATACTACAAGGCGACAGTAACCAAAACAGCATGGTACTGGTACCACAACAGAGACATAGATCAATGGAACAGAACAGAGCCCTCAGTAATGATGCCGCATAGCTACAACTATCTGATCTTTGACAAACCTGACAAAAACAAGAAATGGGGAAAGGATTCCCTATTTAATAAATGGTGCTGGGAAAACTGGCTAGCCATATGTAGAAAGCTGCAACTGGATCCCTTCCTTACATCTTATACAAAAATTAATTCAAGATGAATTAAAGACTTATATGTTAGACCTAAAACCATTAAAATCCTACAAGAAAACCTAGGCAATACCATTCAGGACATAGGCGTGGGCAAGGACTTCATGTCTAAAACACCAAAAGCAATGGCAACAAAAGCCAAAATCGACAAATGGGATCTCATTAAACTAAAGAGCTTCTGCACAGCAAAAGAAACTATCATCAGAATGAACAGGCAACCTACAGAATGGGAGAAAATTTTTGCAACCTACTCATCTGACAAAGGCTAATATCCAGAATCTACAATGAACTCAAACAAATTTAAAGAAAAAAACAAACAACCCCATCAAAAAGTGGCAGAGAACATGAACAGACACTTCTCAAAAGAAGACATTTATGCAGCCAGAAAACACATGAAGAAATGCTCATCATCACTGGCCATCAGAGAAATGCAAATCAAAACCACAGTGAGATACCATCTCACACCAGTTAGAATGGCCATCATTAAAAAATCAGGAAACAACAGGTGCTGGAGAGGATGTGGAGAAATAGGAACACTTTTACATGTTGGTGGGACTGTAAACTAGTTCAACCATTGTGGAAGTCAGTGTGGCGATTCCTCAGGGATCTCGAACTAGAAATACCATTTGACCCAGCCATCCCATTACTGGGTATATACCCAAAGGACTATAAATCATGCTGCTATAAAGACACATGCACATGTATGTTTATTGCGGCACTATTCACAATAGCAAAGAGTTGGAACCAACCCAAATGTCCAACAACGATAGACTAGATTAAGAAAATGTGGCACATATACACCATGGGATACTATGCAGCCATAAAAAATGATGAGTTCGTGTCCTTTGTAGGGACATGGATGAAACTGGAAAACATCATTCTCAGTAAACTATCGCAAGGACAAAAAACCAAACACCGCATGTTCTCACTCATAGGTGGGAATTGAACAATGAGAACTCATGGACACAGGAAGGGGAACATCACACTCCGGGGACTGTTGTGGGGTGGGGGGAGGGGGAGGGACAGCATTAGGAGATATACCTAATGCTAAATGGCGAGTTAATGGGTGCAGGAAATCAACATGGCACATGGATACATATGTAACAAACCTGCACATTGTGCACATGTACCCTAAAACCCTAAAGTATAATAATAATAAAAAAAAAAAAAAAAAAAAAAAAAAAAAAAAAACAAAGATAAACAATCACTTAGTGCCTTGTGAAACCCCAGCCTTAGCTATCAGCTTGAGCCCCAGGAGAGGCTTTTAACAAAAGTAGTAAGCCATTCCAAAATAGCAGTTTTTCTCAAAAGTTATATCTAAAATTAAGAAAGAAATCTGAATTAGAAGAGAAAATACATAAACATAGCCTCACAGACAATACATTCCCTGAATATCCCTCCTCTGCATATGCATTTATTTTTCATTTAAAGAGGCCTAATCTGAATTCTTAATTTTGGATTCAGAACACCAACAGTGAAGCAAAAGGAAAGCCGATGAACATAGAAAGCAGTGTGCTAACTTCTGTAGAATTTTCTTTATTTCTGACCTCCTATCAACAAAGTAGCTGAAGAGCCCTGAAAAGTCACTGTCATTCTTTTGAGCTTCAGTTTCCTCACTTGTAAAATTAAGAGGTTGGGTGGATATTTCCTATCTTTAAAATTTTATGAGTCAATGAGACTACCTATACAGTGAGAAAACAGCCACATAAAATTTGCAATCCATTTATAGGAAGTAGTCATGTATACTTTGGAACTTCAGGTAAGGGCTTACTCTGAAAATTAATCAAGTTTTACAGAATTAAAAATATAACCCAGAGCTACATATATTTACTGTTGTTTAGCTGATAGATTAGTAACTATACTCAGTAAAAGCAAAGTTTTAAAAAGCACTTCTTAAATTATTTGTTTCATCCTCCTATGAGCTAGGCTGCACTATTGGTCTATCTTTACTCTCTGCCTAATAAAGAAGATAGACAGCTTTCTTAAAAAACCCCAAATTACTCTATAGTCTTTTGTACAAAAAGTGTATCTCCGGGAGGTGCTTACTCTTTGAGATAGGACTAGCGCAGGGGTAGTTTAGAACCCAGTTTTCTTCTCATCAATTCATGACACATGCAAAGAGCCAGACACCTGGGCCTCCTCAAGTTTTGAATTATTTGAATCCAAAGCTACAGATATAAATACTCTCATTCGAGTTCTTCCCTATGCAAAGATTTTCGCGCTATCTACTTAATCAGTTCACACTTCTTATCCTTACAACCTGGAACCCTCTCTGCTCTTCTCGTGACTTAGTTTTCCAGGCATATTTCCCTCTCAGCACCTGTATCAAATGTGTCTCCCCAAACAGTATTAATTGCTATGTTTCCTGGGCCATCAAGTGTAACCAGTGTTCTTCCTGTCTTTGTGCCCTTGCCCATGCTGTGGTTCTTGCCTATATGAACTTCTTGTCCATCCCTGCCTTTCAAAATCTTATGCATCCCTCAGTTCAAACACCATTTGCCCCATTGAAGATCTCTCTAATCTTGTGTTTCTACTGTCAGCTCTGTGATATTTCCTTCCTATGGTTTCTTTAACATTTTACTTCTCTTAAGAAACCGTGTGCCTAATGCTTCAGATGCTTATGGACTTCTCTATAACTTGATAGGGGTAACACACAAGAAAGCCCAACGTATGGTAGCTTCTCAGTATATGTATGTTGACTTTTCAAGATCCACAAATATGATTGCTTTAAGGGGGTAATCTGGCCCATAGGGCTTATGAGACTTATTGGAAAATCTTAACTAAATTCCTGGTTTGGGACAAAAATCCCACATCTGTTTAATTTGAGAAGGTGAAGCAGGTCAATGCTTCAAAAAGAGCTGAAGAAAATCATGAAGCACCTTGGCTGGTGTGAATACGCTCAAGTTCTTGCAGTGACAAAAAATATACAAAACAATCCATAGAGAAAAACAATAGGCTTTGCTTGCAGCCAGCCAATACATTCTCACTTGTGAAAGATATGTTCCATCTGATATAAGGCTGCCCTATATCCTACGTCCATCAAGGTTAAAGAATGAAGTAGATTTTCTTTTATTTTGTAGTTTTAGGCCACACCTGGAGCAAATATAAGAATATTCCAAGACAAATAAAAAGTGTTTAATAAAATAATTAAAAACATGTGCTGCTCCTTTATAACTCTGATTTTTAAAAATAACAAAAATTTGGGCCATGTATCCCCTATTCTAACTTTTAAAGACTTCAACTCCATGCATTGCTCCAATCCAAATAATTATGCATTGTAAAAGAATAGTTCTGTCACTCATTGTTTAAATACAGCCTTCTCTGATGCTTGTTATGATATTTTCTGGTGAGTATTGCACATGACAAAGACATGTTAATAAACAAAGCAGGTAGTCTGAAGCATGTAACCTTATATATTGTTGAGCAACTTGACACATTTTTCCATTACACTTAATAATAGTTTATGTGGTGAGATTAAGTTTTATATGTTATTAAAAGTTACCCATTAAATTTTTTTTCTAGGGCCTTAGGAATCAATTGGACCTTTCATAATATCACAGTTTTACCACAAACATGGGGAACATTTCAAAATAAGAATAGCACACAAATGATGCAGAGGCATTTGCCCTCTAGAAACTGTAAAAAAGTTATTCAGATCCAAATAATTCTCTACAACCAGTATTATAATGAAAAATTGTAATTTGGCTTTGGAATGTTTTGCTTTTAACAAATAACAGTAATTGTTTTATCTTACTTTTATATTTATGGGTTAAAGATCAATCCTAAAATATTTATGATAGTAACATACCAAATATGCAGGTATCTGATATACCTAATTTAGAGATTTATCATCTGGTAAGAGTTTAGATGCCCTGAACTTTTTAGAAGTTTTAGAACTTTCTGAAGCTCATAATATGTTGAAAATGAAGACGTGGAATTAAAAAATTATCAAGCCTGGGAAAGTCCAGTCTGCAGTGAGCTGTGATCACGCCACTGCATACTGCACTCCAGCCTGGGCGACAGAGTGAGACTCTGTTTAAAAAAAAAAAAAAAAAAGCCAGACATGATGCTTCACACCTGTAGTCCTACCACTTTGAGAGGCCAAGGCAGAAGGATCACTTGAATTCAAGGCAGGAGGATCACTTGAGCTCAAGGAGTTTGAGACCAGCTTGGGCAACACAGCAAGACCTTGTCTCTATTTAAAAGCTAAATAAATAAATAAATAACCATTTTTAAAAAGAAAAAAAGTATCAAGATTTCTTTTGATCTTCTGAAAGAACCTACTACATATTACTAGAAAGTTTTGTCTTTTTTTCTTTAAGCGCTTATTTTTCTAGCTATCTTCATGTGTTTTATTGCACTACTATTGTTGTTTTATACTTAGTTGTTTCCAGTGAGTGTTGTGCTTTTTCTCTACAAATACTCGTGCTGTGTGAGATAACCTAGCTGACCTTTAAATAATAACAAAGCACCAAAGTCCTGTCTCACTTATTTCCTGAGAAATGTAGACTCAAATTTCTAGTGCCTATTTCTGATGCCACAATCCTCATGAAGCCCTGATGCTTGTCTGACCTAATTGGCCATTAACTCATTTTAGCCTTTGTATTCCATACAGTGCACGCTTTCTGACCCACCCCTTCTATGTCTTCATTAGGTAGATCAGTCTGCTAGTACCTTATCTTGAGCCTGGCGGCATAATCAACTCTAACACCCTAGGAGTATCACTATCTCAAATCTTGCTCAAATACAAATCTTTTGAGACTGCCTGGAAAGCAGTAATCTGAGGTTAGGTGAAGGAGAAGAAACTTTTTTTTTTTAAAGGTGAAAAACCTGGCCACATTCTGGGTGGCCAGTGGAATATGGTAGCTCCACTTATTGTACTAAGCTCTTCTGCTCTCAAGAGTCATAGCATCAACTGTGTCACTCCTAGTAATGAGTGGGGAAGTCATGAGTGAAGCATGGGTCAATGAAAATGAATAGCACTGAGCCGAATCAGGAGACCTTCATCCTAGTCCTGCCTCTGCCACTAACTAAGTGACATGAACAGGTCCACAATCTCTTGGAACTTCAATTTCCCCATCACTAAATTGAGAGAATTAAGACTGAGATGATTAGATTAGATTAGCCTCTCCTAAGCGCTTAGAGCACTTCTTCTTCCAAAAATTAATAGATTCTGCAAATTACAGGCTTTCTGAAAATAGATGTGCATAGGCATTCTACAAGAACTCAAATAGGCTGGGCCTCACGCCAGTAATCCCAGCACTTTGGGAGGCCAAGGTGGGTGGATCACCTGAGATCAGGAGTTTGAGACCAGCCTGGCCAACGTGGTGGAACCCCATCTCTACTAAAAATACAAAAATTAGACGGGCATGGTGGCACGTGCCTGTAATCCCAGCTACTTGGGAGACTGAGGCAAGAGAATCGCTTGAATGCGGGAGGTGGAGGTTGCAGTGAGCCAAGTTCGCGCCACTGCACTCCAGCCTCAGTGACAGAGCAAGACTCTGTCTCAAAAAAAAAGAAATAAATATATTTTTCAAAAGCTGAACTAATCAAAGTCAAGCAGATCTCATTGCCACAGGACTACCCAGTGACTGGATTATGTAAATATTTTAGAAGAGTCTCTATGCCTTTTCCTCAAGTCCAATAATGCACAACATTTCCCCCATTTTAAACCAATATGCTTATTATATATGACCTGTTCATTTAAAATTATAGTGTTGCTTTACTCCTCTTGAAAAGCTGTTGTTATATCAATGATATGGTCTTACAATTATGAATTTCTCAAATATTGTTATGTAGACTTTACCAAAACTTATTTTTCCACAGAATTGCTTTTAATAGCTTCTCATGAAACTAAGGCCCAAAGAAGCAGATTTAATCTGGTTCTATACCCCATTATGAAAATATCATACTTCCATTCCTCAAATAAAGAGAAAACTAAGCTGATGAAATCAAGGACTATAGGAGTAGAGAAACACTTCCAGAAAGGTGGTATAGGCATCCCTGAAAAGCAATAAGAACAATGGCAAAAATAATCATCAAAATTAACTTTTTTCAGAACTCTGGCAATAAACCAAAGGCTTACAACAACCCATGGCACATTAACTCAAGAAAAACAGCTGAATCTCAATAAGAACAAGTGAGTTATGTGGGGTTTTAACTTGCCCTATGTCAATACACTTCTCTCTAGCTCTGCAGTAGCCTTAAAAATCAGTAGACTCACAATGATAGTAGCTGTGAACCAGGCAGCCTAGCACCTGCTAGAGAGGGAAGGATGTATTTGATGTTTTCCCAAATGCGGCACCCTCAGAAAATTGTCACTCCTTGACTTATATGGAAGCTGCCTTAAAGGGCTGGTCTTTATTTCACTTGAATTGAAGCTCACTCAGTGAGAACCTCTGCCCTTAGGATGTTTGTCAAAAACAATCAGGGACAGTAGGGTTACATCATAGCTGTCTAAGAGAGTGATACCAGCTGGGCTAAACAAGAAGCTTACCAAAAAGATTTAAAAGAAAATCTGGTAAATGAGACTTCCATGGAAGGCCACAGAGATGTGTAGTGCTGTGCACCTATTAGGAAAGACTCCATAAAGCTCTACATAAAGCTCTATCTCTTACCTCTGGTTGACATAGAGGCTCTGTGGAAGCAGAGTTAAAAACTGCTTGAGTGTTCATAAAATGCCTTGTCACCTGTCCAGTCATTAGCTGACCACTATGCTACTTAGCAGAGACTTCAATGGCTGAGTACAACAGATAACATAGGCTTGAACTGCATTACTTCACAGAAGTTGCTAGATAAAGACACAGCAGCAGCAGCAGCAACAGCAAAACAAACAGCAGCAATAACAAACCCTAGGAGAAGGGGTCTGAAGTTCAGAGTTTCCACATTATATTACATGTCTAGTTTTCAACAACAAAACAAAAACAATAAATGATATGCCAAGAAACAAGAAAGTGTGGCCCATAAATAGGAAAAAAAAAAAAGCAGTCAATAAAAACTGTCCATGAGGAAGCCCAGATGATTAACTTACCAGACAAAGACTTTTAATTGGGGCTACTGTAATATATTCAAATAACTAAAGGAAATTATGTCAAATAAATTACAGTATGAGAATGATGGGTCACCAGATGGAGACCAGCAATAAAGAGATACAAATTATAAAGGGAACAAACTAGAAATTCTGAAATTGAAATAAAAATCCACTAGAAGGGCTCAACAGCAGATTTTAACAGTCATAATGGAAAAAATTACTTGAAGATAGGTCAATGTACATTATGCAGTCTGAGGAACAGAATAAAAATAGAATAAATAAAAATTAACAGTTACTTACAAAGTATATGAATATACATACACAGAGTATCCCTAATCCAAAAATCTGAAAATCCAAACTACAAAATGTTCCAAAATCTAAAACATTTTGAGCATTGACATGACATTCAAAGGAAATGCTGATTGCAGCATTTCAGATTTTAGATTTAGGATGTTTATGGGTCCTCAACTGGTATGTATAATACAAACATTCCAAAATCTCGCTAGGCATGTGGCTCATGTCTGTAATCCTAGCACTTTGGGAAGCTGAGGCAGACAGATCACTTGAGCCAAGGGCTTCAAGACCAACCTGGGCAACATGGTGAAATATTGTCACTACAAAAAGTACAAAAACTGGCCAGGTGTGGTGGTGTAAACCTGTAGTCCCAGTGGGAGAATCACTTGGCCCCAGGAGGTTGAGGCTGCAGTGAGCTATGATTGTGCCACTGCAGTCCAGCCTGGGTGACAGAGCAAGAGCCTGTCTAAAAAAAGAAGAAGAAGAAAAAAAAAATATATATATATATATACTGGGCACAATGGTTCATGCCAGTAATCCCAGCACTTTGGGAGGGCAGGGAGGGAGGATTGCTTGAGCCCAGGAGTTGGAGACCAGCCTGGGCAATATAGTGAGACCTTGTTTCTACAAAAATAAAAAGAATAGCCAAGTGTGGTGGTGCACATCTGTAGTCCCAGCTACTCGGGAGGCTGAGGTGGGAGGATTGCTTGAGCCCTGGAGGCAGAGGTTTCAGTGAGCTGTGATTGCCCCCCTGCACTCCAGTCTGGGTAACAGAGTGAGACCCTGTCACACTGTCTCAAATAAATTTTTAAAAAAAGAGAAAAAAAAATCCAAAATCAAAAATACCAAAAATCTGAAAAACTTCTGGTTCCAAAAATTTCAGATAAGAGATACTCAACCTGCACGCACATATGAGTTTAAAGACCCTCATAGCTTATGAATATAATATGCATTATGTTAATCATAAATTAAACTAGATTAAGCAGCACTTTCACATCACCATTTATTTATTATACCAGGTTTTTGTAATTATGAACTATTTAGACTTATTTACACCAACACATTTTTATATGTACCATATTTTTCTCCCCCATTTCCTGTTCTCTATTGGAAATTAATACTTTTTTTATTTTTGCCAGTAATTTTTTTAATCTTCAACTTTTATTTTATTTCAAGTTCAGGGTGCATGTGCAGGACGTGCAGGTTTTCTACATAGGCAAGTGTGTGCCATGGTGGTTTGCTGCATAGATCATCCCATCACCCATAGGTATTAAGCCCAGCACCTGTTAGCTATTCTTCCTGATGCTCTCCCTCCCCGTACCCTGCTTCGGACAGGCGCCAGTGTTGTTCCCCTGCATGTGTCCATGTGTTCTCATTACTCAGCTCCCACTTATAAGTGAGAACACTCAGTGTTTGGTTTTCTGTTTTTGAGTTGGTTTGCTGAGGATAATGGCCTCCACCTTCATCCATGTCCCTGCAAAGAATATGATCTTGTTCCTTTTTATGTTTGCCAGTAATTCTTAAAGGTTGACAACATGTTTACCAATTTTTCTTCTAATATTTGCTTCTTTAATACTTGAAAATCCTTCTGGAATCAATTATTTTTCTACCGAAATATAACCTAGAACAATTTCTTCAGTAAAGATCTGTGAGTGGTGATCACTCACAGTATTCGCTGGGCACAAGATTTACTCTCAGCCTTTTGGAAGTATGTAGTTTTAATTGAAGAAAATTCTACTGTCTAACTTTACTATTTTTATTCAATCTATGTGCTTTTTCTTGCTGTTTTTTAGATTTTCTTTCTTTGTGATATTCTGTATTTTTACAGTGTGAATATCAAAATAAATAGTGTTTGTTATGCTTTCCAATTTAAGAATTAAAACTTTCCATTAATTCTGGAAAGTTCTAGTCACTGTATCTTTCACTATTGCCTTTCTTCTATTTTCTCTTGTGGAGATTGTATTATATACAGCTTATAATATATATGTATGTTTTTGTATGTATACATATACACATATATATTAAAAGCTGTATCTATATATGTTTGTAAGTACATGTATGTATTTTTATATATGCATACATACACACATACACACACATATCACATGCCACTTAACCTGAAATTTGAATTTTCCATCTCTTTATATTTTTTATTGCTTTCTGGCGAACTTTCTATTTTTCATTCATCTAATTCTATCTTCAGAATTTTTTAATGAGATATTTAAAACATTGGTTAAGTTTTTAATTTCAGTAACTATTTTATTACTTGGAGAAGTTCTTGATAATCTTTTAAATGTCTCTTTGTCTTTTTCCTTACTTTAGAACTCTTTCAGTATGGTTCCTTTTCCTTTTATGTCTTTAAATATATATATATATATATTTTTTGAGATGGAGTCTCACTCTGTCGCCCAGGCTGGAGTACAGTGGTGTGATCTTGGCTCACTGCAACCTCCACCTCCGGGGTTCAAATGATTCTCCTGCCTCAGCTTCCCAAGGAGCTAGGATTACAGGTGCATGCCACCACGCGCAACTAATTTTTTGTATTTTTAGTAGAGACGGGGTTTCACCGTGTTAGCCAGGATGGTCTCGATCTCCTGACCTCGTGATCTGCCCGCCTTGGCCTCCCAAAGTGCTGGGATTACAGACATGAGCCACCACGCCCAACCTATATCTTTAAATATCTTAAGCATACTTTTAATATGATCTCTTTCTGATTGTCTTATTTCTCTCCTTTCTCATCATGCTAATTCTAGTGTTTTTAGCATTTGCCGACTATGTTGTTTTGCTATAACTTTTCAGGCAGCTTGTAAGTTGATTGAGAGCTCATCTTCAGCAGGAGTTGATATTTAAATCTTTGAGAGTTCTAAATGCCCCATTTCTACATTTACATATGAGAGGACCCTGTGAATTTTAATGAAGCTGGCCAATTGTTATTATAACGTGAGGTTTCTAACAATACAGATAGTTTAAGTTTGAACCCAATAACCAAAGTACAGAGCTGAGAGTTTGATTCCCTATGTGTATCTTTATATTTTTCATTCAAAGTCTAGTACCAATAGCAAATTTCATGGCTTGTTCCACAGTTAAAGAGTACGGGTATTTTATTTCCCTTTTTATACCTGAGTCAGTCCTTGCAGGTGACAGGCTCTATACAGTGTCATCATCTCAATCTCCCTGCCTTAAGGAGACCCAGGGCCAAATTACCTATTGTTACAGACATTAAGACCTCAGGAAGAACTACGACCCAAACCCAAGTGGGGAAGTCTTAATGATTTATGACAGCATTAGCTTTCATCTGTGACTATGGCTATTATTTCTTTATTTGGGACATTTGTGTTGCTTTGTTGGTTTGGTTTGGTTTTTTGTTTGTTTGCTTGTGTGTTTTTAGCTTGTTTATTTATGTTTTTAAAAATCTAAAATGTAATTAGAGGGTACTGGCTAAATTGATCCTAGATGTTTTATGTTTTGATTTTGTAAGCATTGAACCCACAGTCTGGAGGACCTGTCTGATATTGTTTGGCTCAGTGTGCCCACCCAAATCTCATGTCAAATTGTAATCCCCATGTGTCAGAAGAGGGGCCTGGTGGGAGGTAGTTGGATCATGGGGCCAGATACCCCCTTGTTGTTCTCGTGATAATGAGTTCTCACGAGACCTGATGGTTTAAAAATATGTAGCTTTCACTGCTCTCTCTCTCTCTCCTTAGAAGAAAGTGCTTGCTTCTCCTTCTCCTTCTGCCATGACTGTAAGTTTCCTGAGGCCTACCTAGACATGGGGAACTGTGAGTCAATTAAACCTTTTTTCTTTACAATTACCCAGTCTCAGGCAGTTCTTTATAGCAGTGTGAAAACAGACTAATACACTGTCTTTAATATCTTCTCCATGTATATTTCTTCAAATTTTAGCCTTCCTTTTTCTCCAACCTCACATTTTATATTCAAACTTATTTAGAGATGAGGAAAGAAGGCTAGAAAAAGAAGACCCAAAGTTTAACAATACTATGAAGCTGATTCAGAAAACATAACCCTCGATTCATTGAACTTTTTCTTCTAGTTCTCAACTTTTAGAATAAGCAAATATTACCAAAGTATGAAAAATGCAGAATTCAGAGTCCCAGCCACAGAGATTCTGAGTTAGTAGGTCTGAAATACAGTCCCAGAATATGAGTATTAAACAAGTACCCCAGTAGATTCAAATATTTGGAATTTGATTTGTTTAGCGACTTCAGACCATAATCTGAGAGATTAGAAACAAACACACCCCTGACACAAGTTTTTTCACACTTGAATTTATACTTCTTAATTAAAAGCAGAGTAAAGAAAAAAATCTATTTAATCAAGGGTTTTGTTTATCTTGCTTATAAAAAGTTTATAAAGCTCTCCATTTAATTGTTTACAATATCTTTTCCTAAAGGTGCTCATTTATAAAAATTTATTTGAGCTAAGTCTTATTTTTAAATGATGCAATAAGAAATATGCATTACGGCTGACATTATTTGGAAGCTTTCTGCCAAGATGATCTTGTCTCAAGAGAAATTAGATAATTCCATAAAATTACCTAGGCATAATTTATAGAAAGCTGAATCAAGAAACAGGTGTTGTTGAAATGATAAACTTGACATCTTCCTCACTCATAAGTTTCTAGGATATGAGCCTGTAAATTCTAAATCAGATACTGGGCTCACAAAGATTTATGTCATTTATTTCCTTTTCCTGAGACAGAGGTAGATGATCTATGCATATCTAGCCAGCTGTTCTACAAACCACATGTGTTGACTGAAAGTATCAGTGGAGATACCAATGCTTCAGTGGCTCCAATGTATACATGTCCCAGCACCTGGTTGATGGAAGCTACTCTTATTTGCATCTCTGTGCTAGGAGCTTGGCTACAATGCTAACTAGCATTCCATTTCCAGATGGCTCCCATTACCACCCAAGTATTTTAAACCCTGATTTTATTTCAAGCAATTTACCATTGTCAAGGGTCATCTCCCAGTACAACATTGCTAAGATCAAATATTTTTGGTTCTAATTCTACGGTTACAAGAGTTCAGGAATGGCCTTTCTTAGAATGATTGATGGACCATTTAGCAAAATCCATGGATAAACTATAAATCCAATATTAAAATTTTAAAATATAAATAACTTTTATAACAGTTATTCATAGTTACAATAGTTATTTATTTTGTTTTATTTTTAAATTTCTAACTGTCCTGATAAAGAAGTTGGAAAAAATAAATCTATTCATTCATTGTCTCATTCATTTACTAAATCTTCTGATATTTATTGAAGGCTTATTTTGTGTCTCAATAAGATGAGAAAGGGAATGGACCGTTTCCCTCAAATAACTTGCACCCTAGTAGAAGAGAAGAAAATTAAAACTTATTGCCAAAATATTGTAAAAATATAAGCAGAAAGGCAATGCGTATTAGGTGACAAGGGTTGAAGAAAGTTCTGGGGATTTGCATATCCTTTACGTGATTAGGCTATGTTTTCTACTCTTAATATTGATTGGAGATATATGGATTTAAGGAAAAGAAAAGGGACTAAATTTGAAATTGGATATACTATACTATTTTGATGGATTATTTTCTTGTCTAAGTTTTAGTTCATTATAAAATATAGCACACTCATATAATTAACATGCTCTGCATTCTATAAGGATGTTGTTTCCCAGTTTTGCCCACTTTGGGCACCTCTTATAGGATCTAACAGTAAAACTAGCACACTTTCCCATATTGTGTTTATACAATACACACCCACAGTGCTTGAAGGTTTTTTTTTAACATGAAATTTTCGAAGCCCTCGAAAGAATTTGGTGAAAAATCACTACAGCCAAAATCTAGAATGAGAGCTTATGTATATTTAAATATGTGGGAAGATGGGGGGATGTGAATGTATTTGCATTTTTTCATAAAACTTTTGGAGCACTATTAATACTTTCAGATTTGGGGATTCTTTTCACTGTATCCCACAGTATTATATTTTCTAAACCATTTTACTTAGGATTCCTTGCATTAAGGGACTTCCAAAATACTTTTTGCTTTTGTACTTGCTTAAAGTACATTCTACTTTCTCCATCTGTATCAGTTGTTTTCTTTTTTTTTTTTTTTAGATGGAGTCTCACTCTGTTGCCAGGCTGGAGTGCAGTGGCGCGATCTCGGCTCACTGCAACCTCCTCCTCCTAGGTTCAGGCAATTCTCTTGCCTCGGCCTCCCAAGTAGCTGGGACTACAGGTGAGCACCACCATGGCCAGCTAATTTTTGTATTTTTAGTAGTGACGGGGTTTCACCATGTTGGGCAGGATGGTCTCCATCTCTTGACCTGGTGATCTGCCCACCTCGGCCTCCCAAAGTGCTGGGATTACAGGGGTGAGCCACCGCGCCCAGCCTATCAGTTGTTTTCTATAGAAGATGGGTGCTGTTTTCCTTCAATAGAATCTATAAAGTACCACTGTGTTTTTTACTCTATTTCTGAATGTGATAGCTGAGTGAACCTTGGCCTCCATCCTCCTCCTCTAACCTGAGCACTCACTCTCATGCCTGTGCTCCCTCTGACCACATAAGCCCACAGTATGGAAGTGAGGAAATGGGATAAGAACATTTTAAAATGGCTTTTAACCTGGAAGTGTAATTTCCTGGATTCTCCAGATTCATGATTATAATGCTACCTGTGTAACATATAAGTATTTCTCACGGTTATGGCTCAGGGGAATTATTTATTCATCACATCACACCAATTATCATGAGGGCTACATTATCATATACAATTGTTATTTTTCTCTGAGGGCTACTACTAGAAAAATAAATAAATAAAATTTGATACTAACTTCTCAACCAGATTTCTGGGCCCATATGTCTTACAATTTCAATAAACCCTGGAAAGCATGCACTGAACCATGGCATTAGTATAGTCATTCATTCCTCATTATTATTAGAATACGGTGACCTAAACCAAGAGCAATTAGTCTATTTGTCTTCAGTTATCTTATAATATTAATTTGTTTTGTGAACTTAGAACAGTGTCTACATATGTAAATATCTTCATTTAACTAATGAGTATAATTTCATATATAATAATCAGCTGATCCTGACATACTTTGAAATTTTGAAAATAATTATAAATTATCACTGATATAATTGTAGACTGTTCATAGAAGATTCATATTCCAACTAGACAGTCGATGTTGGTCTTTAGAAAGAATAATTGCTTTTTTTTTTCCAGAAAGTTAGTTTATGAGTCTCTGTACCATAATTAAGATGTTACTGAATGAAGATACAGACCTGAAGGATAGCTTGTCTTTACATGTTCTTCCTAACAGAGTCTGGATTTTTTTTTTTTTTTTTACAGAAGATGTTTATTGCTATGAAAGTGAAATAGCTTTATTGTGTATTTCCTTCTGGTAAAAGAAATTTGTCAATAAACAATAGTGTCTACTCACGTTTCTCTTGTTCTGCTTCCACTCCTTCACTTTCTGTGTCACTTGGCAAGATCCATGGTTGATGAACTACCTGCAGTTGCTTTAAGGATTCATCCTGCCAAAGAACACATTTATTTTAGATTAAACTCTGTTTTGATATCATGAACGTTAATGTGGATAATCACTTCAATCTTTATGAACTGCATCTTCAAAAACCATCAGAATAATTTCCTCGTTAAAAAAAGGAGAGCTCTAAGTTTAAATCCATTTTCATGTCATAGACGTACTACAAACTCTGAGCTCATTTTTTACATTCTTCTTTTAATAACATTTAGAGTCAAGAAATACCTGAACTGTATTCCTTATGAATTAATATTTTTATGGAAATGTTGACACGTTCTTGGAAACATAATTATGAAATATTCAATATAAAATGGCATAAACTGTGCCTCTTTGCCATCAAGGTTTCAGATTCCCTTTAATGAGAATGAAGATGAATGGGATTTAGAGAACATCTTCGATTTTACTCTCCTAATATTACTTCACTGCCTCCTTCCTCTTCTCACTTTCTAAAGTTTGTTAACATATTTCTCATATACTTTCTTGCTGCTCCTTCCCTTCTGTCATTGAACTAAAACAGACCCTCATTATCTCCCACCCTGACTGTAGTAATAGCCACCTGGGAAGCTTTCCAGGATCATGTATCACATCCTGTCTAATTCTCCCACCAGTCACCTGCCAGAGCACGCTTTTTAAGTTGCCATATGATGTCATCACTACCTTGTTATAATTTTTCAGTGGTTCTATTCATTATTCCCTGGGTAAGATTTAAACTCAAAGCCCTGCACGATCCATACTTGTCTAACATGTTCTATCACACTATTCTCTCAATCCCACCTTGACCACTCCAGCTATAATTAACTGGTAGCTCTACACTGCATTTCCTTATCTGTCTTAAACATTAACACTCCTCCTCCAAGGCTCTGGAGTCACTTCTACTGGAAGTCTTCCCTGACCCTCCAAGGCAGAGTTACTCTTCTATTCCTTTATGTGCCTATTATACCAATAGAATCATACCATGTAATAATTACGCTTTTATCTCTTCCATCCTTAAAAATAATAAGAAAGGTCCTTGAGATCATAAATAACTTTTTTCACCTATGCATTCCTAGCATCTATTATATCCCTTGCACAAAATAGGGACTTACTGGGTAAACATTCATATAGGAGGAAGTAAAGAAGAAAAGAAGGAGAGGATGAAGGGTAAAAAGGAAGGAGAGGGGAAAGATGGTTCTCCTCTAGAACAAAATAACGACTTTAAATTTATTGAGCCATGACTCAAAAACATGTTTTCAAACACATTTGGAAAATTAAAAACATAAAATCAATATGATCTGTCAGTTCACTCTTTATCTCTCAAATTCACTCATCATCTCTACCCTCTTTCAATTATATTTTTCTCCAATATGAGATATTGTGCTTTATTTTTATTCAGACAAATACTAACAAGGTAAAAATAAAGTTCCACAACTCTTGATATTTAAGAAACATGACACCACCAGTCATTAAATGTCCACTTTGCTTAAAACAGTTCCTTTATGAGATAAATATTCTATCTGCCATGGCTTTCATTTTGATGTCAAATTCTAGAGACGTTCAGCCCCAATCTAGAGTTTCAAAACAGCACAATTTTCCAGAAGTCTGGAAGTGGAGTGGTGGGTTGGT
Source organism: Nomascus leucogenys (assembly GCF_006542625.1). Taxonomy (NCBI): domain Eukaryota; kingdom Metazoa; phylum Chordata; class Mammalia; order Primates; family Hylobatidae; genus Nomascus; species Nomascus leucogenys. The sequence goes on from NC_044396.1 coordinate 3,241,946, forward strand.
TGTGTGATGCACAGGAGATATTTTAGGGCAGTAAAGCTATTCTGTGTGATATTATCATGGCAAATGCAAGACATTAAGCATTTGTCAAAACCCATAGAATTTTATACCACAGCATAAACTTGAATGTATGCAAATGAAAAAAAATCAATTAGGAAGTTGGGGAATCCCAGAATGAAAGGCAATATACCAAAAAAGAAAGAACATAAATGTGTTACAGATGTATGAAACAACCTCACTGAAGGGGGAGGAAATAAGGTGCTAACCTAACTAACTTTGAAAATGAGTGGAGTTTGCAATACCAAAGCCCAAAGGAATTATACATGTGCACTGCCCTCTAGTTGATAAACTTGCTTTCTGTAGGCGTACAGATTAACAATTCTGAAACCACCGTATATGTACTCTGGAAATGAATAGTAAAGTAAATGGATGATGGGAGCCAGGTTTCTCACTGCTGGTGTGGCAGTTTACAGATAAGCAGGAGAAAGAGGCTAGAATGATCCATGCATAATGTATTAGAGTTGAAGACGCCAGTATGAACTCGTGTTTACCTTACTATATATACAGATGGCTACACATAGAAATGTTGATATATATTCCTTTTTATTTATTTATTTTCTTTTTTCTTTTTTTTTCTGAGACAGATTCTCACTTTGTTGCCCGGGCTGGAGTGTAGTGGTGAGATAATGACTCAACTCAACCTCCAGGGCCCAAGAGATCCTCCTGCCTTAGCCTCCCAAGTAGCTGAGATTACAGGTGTGAGCAACCATGCCTGGCCCATATTCATATATACACATATGTTTCTTTACTCTGGCAACTGAGAAGACTTAGAAGCAATGACACTCAGTAGCAATTAACACACCTACCACCCCAATCTTGGTTTCTAAAATCATTCTCCAGTGAAAGAACCAGGGTTTCTGGATAAATGATTGGACTCCCTAGGACTGAGGGAGGAAATGTGCAAGAAAAGCTGGAGCATCTGGTAGTGCCAAAAAGCAAGAAAGTACTCAAAAACACACACACACGTATACACACACACACACACATACACACACACACACACAATGATGGAAGTACATCAAAAAGATAAGGGACTAACTGAAAAAGCTGTCAGTAGCCAAAGCTAGAACAATTTGAGCAACAAAATAAATAAGCCAGTATTGGGTCATTATCCAAAATATGCAATAAATATCTGTAAGTCCATATAGATGAAAAGAAATGTTCAAATAAATGAATGGATGAGAATAGACAAATATGTATACAGGAGCATTTCAAATTATTTATGTAGATTCTCCACCCTTAAGGATGTGGAGAATAACTTCCCACTTTTTAAGTGTGGGCTCTGTTTAGTGACTTTCTTTCAAATAGTTCAGTAGGGATAGGGAAAGGATAAAAGTAACTTTACAGTGAAGAAACCTGACGAACCCTATCTCCAGCCAGGTGACCAAGGTCAACATCAAAAGCAATATGGCATATTGATAGGATGTACCCTTGAGAGGATGTGATGAAAATTAAATTTTATATCTGTGGTCTTCTTCCGAAAAACACATTAACACAATCTAATTATGATGAAAATATCACACAAATATCAATGGAGGAACAATCTGCAAAATATCTGAGCTGTACTCCTGAAAGCCACCGTGGTCTTTAAACATAGGGAAAGGTTGATTGTGAGAAAGGGTCACAACCAAGAAAAGCCTAAGGAGACACAATGACTAAATGTAACGTGGATCTTGGATGCGATCATGGAAGAGAAAATGACAGGGAAAACCGGTGGAAAGCTACACGCAGTCCAGATATGGTTACTAATAATGTATCAATACTGGCCGGTTAACTGTGACCAGTACCCCATACTAACATAAAGTACCAGTAGTAGTTAAAACTGAATAAGAGGCATAGCAACTCTCTGTATTATCTATCTAATAATTCTGTACATCAAAAACTGTTCCAAAAAAGTTTATTTTTAAAATCGAAAGTGTGAACCCCAAATATCTGAGATGGTTTCGGTTAACTTAGAAAGTTTATTTTGCCAAGATTGAGGATGCACGCCCGTGACACAGCCTCAGGAAGTCCTGACGACATGTGTCCGAGGTGGTCGGGGCACAGCTTGGTTTTCTACATTTTAGGGAGGCATGAGACATCAATCAATATATGTAAGAAGTACATTGGTTCCGTCCAGAAAAGCGGGGACAGCTCCAGCTTGAAGCAGGGAGGGGCTTCCAGGTCTCAAGTAGGTGAGAGACAAAAGGTTGCATTCTTTTGAGTTTCTGATAAGGCTTTCCAAAGGAAGCTGTCAGATATGCTGCGTTTTTTTGTTTTTTTGTTTTTTGTTTTTTTTTTTTGAGATGGCGTCTAGCCCTGTCGCCCAGGCTGGGGTGCAATGGCGCTATCTCGGCTCACTGCAACCTCTGCCTCCCGAGTTCAAGCAATTCTCCTGCCTCAGCCTCCCGAGTAGCTGGGATTACAGGTGCACGCCTCCACGCTCAGCTAACTATTGTATTTTTAGTAGAGACAGGGTTTCACCATGTTGGCCAGGCTGGTCTCGATCTCCTGACCTCGTGATCCACCCGCCTCAGCCTCCCGAAGTGCTGGGATTACAGGCGTGCGCCTCTATTTCAGTGAGCAGCGGCATGGCTTTGAACAGAGTGGGAGGCAGGTTTGCCTTGAGCAGTTCCCAGCTTGACTTTTCCCTTTAGGTTAGTAATTTTGGGGACCACAAATTTTCCTTTTACAAAAGAAAGCAAAACCAAATTTCAAAATAATTTTCTTTTCTTTTTTATTTTTTCTTTTCTTTTCTATTTTTTCTTTTCTTTTCTTTTTTGTTTTGCTTTGTTTTGTTTTGAGACATGTTCTCTATTGCCCAGGCTGGAGTGCAGTGACACAAACATGGCACACTGCAGCCTCGACCTCCTGGACTCAAGCCATTCTCCCCTCTCAGCCTCAGGAGTAACTGGAACTACAGGCACGAACGACCATGCCTCAATAACTTCTTCTTTTTTTTTTCTTTAACTCCTTGTAGAGACAGGGTCTCTCTTGGTTGCCCAGACTGGTCTTCAACTCCTGGGCTTAAGCCATCCTCCCACCTCTGCCTCTCAAAGTAAGTGCTGGGATTACAGGCATGAGCCACCACGCCCAGCCTCAAAAGTGATTTTCATTTAAAAAATAAAAGCACAAGATTTTTAGCACAAGCAGCTCTTGAAAATGGTCTGCTAACTGGATTAAAACTTAAACTCCTATCATATGAGAGATGGGCTCCACAGCAGAAACTCATTGCCCCAGGGGTCAGAAGGCACAGCTTTTTATCCTGGTGAATCCAAGGCATGCTAAATTCTCTTTTGGGATAGAATGGGATAGGTACTGGATTAGATGATCTCTTGTACTTCATAAGTAGTATCTATCTAGGTCTAGATTCCTTTAGATAGCAAAATGTGAGAGGCACTAGATGGCCTATTGCAGGGAAAGTCAGCAAAAAAAAAAAAAAAGACAATCTTGGAATATACCATTGAGGTACAAACCAGTGTTTATTGTAAGGACTTTAATTTGATTTTTTAAAAATTTATTAATTATTAAATTTGGTCTTGCTGAGCTATACCAAAAAGTGGCATAAATGTAAAAAATTGTAGATTTAAAATTCCATAACTATATAGAAGATAACAGAAGTAAAATTTCAGAAATGTTTATTTAACAGAGAGGGAAATCACACCGCTGCAGTTTTTAAAAAATGGAACACAGTCTCTGATGTTCAAAGAGGAAATATGAAAAATAGACATTTATATACATAAGGGAAAATGAAATGCTGAAGTGATTCCTTTAAAACAGAAAAATTTAAAGTGATCATGAAAAAGTGTTTTTAATTTAAAAATATTTTGGTTATTTAGCTTTTTGATTGAAATACTAAAATTTGTTTTCATGAAAAAGATATGCGTAATAAGGCAATTGTGTTATTATTTTCCCACAATAGTTCAGCATATTAAGCAATACTACTGATTGGTTTTCGGTTTTAATGGCTTTATTCCTGAACCGATAAGCAGCATTCAACTATTCTCTATTTAATGCAAATTGCCTGAAGTATAAATGGAACATTAGCTTGGTAAAATATGTAGTTTGGGAAGAACTTTAAAATGTTGAATTATTATACTCATAAAGATAGTATAAATATTACTGTTAATAGATGATTTAAATGTTTTACTTTGGTTTTCCCTGGAATAGAGCTAGTAATATAACGCACCTGTTCACTTTATCAGTGCCAACAAGCATCACTATGTATGTCTAAAGCTCAACCCATAAGGCTACATATAATTCTTTTTGATGGGGTCAAAGAGCTAAAATCTTGAACATTTTAAAATACAAAAGCTGATGTGTCCCTCTTTGCCAACTTATTCAAATATACATTCTCCACAAGAATATTAAACTGTATCTGAGTGTAGTACAAACTTTTCATATTCCCAAGAGCAACTTCTTTGTGTTACTTTTAGAAGAAATCCTATTCATTCTTTTTCTAAAACACTTTCACCATAATTATAGCAAATGTACAGGGACTAGGAGTGGTGGGAAATAGTGATATGTATCAATGGAATATGGTTGATAGCTCTGAATCAACATATTATTCTATCTGCTAACAGAATAAGTGCTTTACAGCATTGTTGATCCACATGAAGAGCTCATTTTTAGATTCTCTAAATGCAACCAATCAGTGATTTATCATATGTGGCCCTGAAAGTTCAGTGTATTTCACGAAAAAAAAAAATTACCTCTTTGCTCAAAGTTCTACCATTGGCTGCTTTAATTCTGAATCAACTATTTCTTTTCATTTGGTATGAATATGTCACTAATGCACAAAACATCAGTTTCTATCTTTCAAAATGGTTTAATCACTTTAATTTTACTTTTACGACCATGGAATCCCTATAAAATAAGGTTCCCTGAAGCATAGTACATATGAAACAAAGTCACACTCCACTCGGGATACATGTAATGGACTGCTTCCACTGACAAAGAATTAATCCTTCCGTTAAAAATCACTTCCATTAAAATGAAATTCCCTTTATATAATGTACATAGCTAAATTTGTAAAGTTTGTAAATAACTTTCTTGTTGCATTGGTTCATATTATCCATGTGGGGTGCGTGTCTGTGTGTGTGTGTGTGTGTGCGTGTGTGTGTGTTTAGAGATGGGGTTTCACATTGTTGCCCAGTCTGGTCTCTAACTCCTGGACTGCAATCTGCCCACCTCAGCCTCCCAAAGTGCTGGGATTACAGGCATGAGCTGGGCCAAAATCCACAATTTTTAAGTGAATTATACTTATGAAGCCCATTTATTTTGGGAATTGTAAAAGTTACTTAAGATTAGGAGCTATTAGTATAAATTAATAGAATCTGGGAAAATGAAAGAGAGAGTAATAACAAAGTTAGAAAAGTACAGTAGGTTGTGAAAAACATTACAAAGTAAATGCAAAATAGTTAAATAAATTTACATGACTATTTTGCCATCCTACACTATACTTTGGGATTGTACTTCATCTTCTTTTCCAACTCATTCCACTTGGTGGCTTTTCTTTCCAAGGAAATTGTAGTATGAATTTGTAAAAGACTTAGGAAAAAAAACAAAAGATGATTGGGTTTATCAATGAAAAACAAGTCATTTTTTGAGCATGCCTGACTTTACAAAAGCTCTGGGACTTCATTGACTTTAGCTATTTTACAACTGTGGAATTTGTAGAAAATGGTAACAGTGCAAATGTCTCTTGTCCATATAAGTGTAAATCGTGTCCATCAGAATGTAATAGAGTGTTATCCTATGGAGAGTGATTAAATTTGCCAATTTTTCCATCGATTTATAATGTTATTTCGGCATTCCTTTATGACTATATAAGTGAGGGTTTAATTCTTTGAAATCATTGGAATGCTTTATTTGTTCCCTCATTAATTTATCAGTTAAATAAATCTTTCACATGTGTTCATTTTACATCTGTCTGAGTGCCATGATTACAACTTTTTAAAAAATTATGATTTAGCATGTCTCTGTTCTTAATGAATGTTAATGATAAAATTGGATTTTCTTGAAAAAAGGTCTTCATTTCCTAGTTTTCTAAGTGAAATCAAACTATGATAATTAATAATTATTTAAATTTTTAGAAAGTAAACCTTCGTGAATGATAAAAAGTAAACTTTCTCTTACTGATTACAGGGAATAATGTCATACACTCTCCATCAGAAGTAGAATTGAAACTTCTTTACACCACAGAGAGCAGAATACTACACAGGAAAAATAAGATAAGCAGGCCAAAACTGGTATCCAAAGTGATTCCAGGATATTGTGTTGCATAGAATTGATCCCCTTTCTGGTTCAGATGGTACATCTGGCAAAGCCAACCTCAACAGATTTGAAAAGACCTGTCTCGTGCTTTTAATTCTGTTTGACACCCTAAGAGATTGTGAAGCTGCCACACTGCCAGTATGTTCGCACTCCCATGTATGTTGCCTCTGGCCCTCACCAACTAACTTCCTAAGGATGTGAGGAAGCTCAAATGAAATCACTGACTTCAGTCTGGTTCTTTACGGCTTCTCAATCATTTGAATTGACAATACTTACCTGATGCATATATATTTAAATTACTACATTTCACTAATGATTAGGGGATTTTTAAGCAGTATACTACGCTGCTTCCCAGTTATTCATCTGGGTAGTGTGTGTGTGTGTGTGTGTGTGTGTGTGTGTGTGTGTGTGTGTGTGTGTGTTTCAGATACAGGATCTTACGCTGTCACCCAGGCTGGAGTGCAGTGGCGAGATCACATCTCAATGCAGACTCAAACTCCTGGGCTCAAGCAACCCTCCTGCCGCAGCTTCCTGAAGAGCTGAGACTGTAGGTGTGTACCACTATGCCTGGCTAATTTTTTGATTTTTTATAGAGACAGGGTCTCACTATGTTGCCCAGGCTGGTTTTGAATTTCTGGCCTCTAGCAATCCTCCTGCCTCAGCCTCTGAAAGTTGTAGGAGCCACCAGCTTGGTCCTGGTAATGTGATATTTTAAATGGATTAACTTTACTACAAAAATTATGATAATCCAGATTTGGAACTGATTGAATTTGATAAGTTATTTTAAATTATACACTTTTTAAATGAACGTTAATATAATCCAAAAACTAAGATTTCTGTGTTGTAAAATTATTCCCACCTTGAGTTATCAAGTGTCTTAGATGTAAAAAGCATGTAATATTTTTAAAAATTTAACTATCAGAGCTATTTTGAGGACAAAGAAATGTAGGCAATTATAAAATATTTCATTTTTTACTTGGTCGAAACCACAGATCTTAGTCAAATAATACATTAAAAAATAGAAGATGTTGAATAAAAGCTCCATTTTAGCTTTACTTTCAGAGAAGACCATATCATCTCTGTAGTTTTGATTCAGATCTAAACAAAATTGTCTAATTTCATGTGGTTATGATTCTGTCTCATTGTAAAACTAGATGAAAAAAAGAGGGTTTGATCTGCAAAGAGCTGTTCAAACTTTAGTAAGAAATGTTAAATATATTAAAAATGTAGACACTGGTTTGAGTTTTATTGTGTACTAAATAAAAGCAAATGTTTGCTAGCTCAGTTTTAGCCTCAATGCTTCTAACATTTATAAATACTGTTTTTTATTGTTTACCGATTCTACTAACATGAAGAAAAAAGAAAAAGTGAAATGAAAGCCTAAGTGAGAAAAGACAAAAGACTATCATTTTATGGCTCACATTCTAAACATGTTCTCAATGGAGAAGAGTTTAAGTACATATATATTTTCTAATACATAAATGGATTGTCTGTGAGAAAAGCCAACTAGTTGTAAGTTAATAGTTTACTAATTAAGATCTTAGTTTTATTGGAAAGAAAGGTCATCTGTTGGCTTAAGAAAGATCTAAAATCTCAGTATAAGTCAATCATAAATGAAAATACTGAGTAATACTAAACCCCTAAGAAAGGCAGTTCACATGTTTTGCAAAATTCAATCTGAAAGTCAGTAATGGATCTCATAAACTGGAGAGATTTTATGTATTTTATTTCAGACAAAAAATTATTACTGAGAGTAGATGAATAAGCAATATATAAATTTATAGCCGGGCGCAGTGGCTCACGCTTGTAATCCCAGCACTTTGGGAGGCCGAGACGGGTGGATCACGAGGTCAGGAGATCGAGACCACGGTGAAACCCCGTCTCTATCAAAAATACAAAAAATTAGCTGGGCGTGGTGGCGGGCGCCTGTAGTCCCAGCTACTCGGGGAGGCTGAGGCAGGAGAATGGTGTGAACCCGGGAGGCGGAGCTTGCAGTGAGCCGAGATTGCACCACTGCACTCCATCCTGGGTGACAGAGCGAGACTCCGTCTCAAATAAATAAATAAATAAATAAATAAATAAATAAATAAATAAATTTATAAATAAAGGTTTTCTGTTTACCTATTTTATATAAAATTGGAGATTTTTAAACAAAATTGGGATTTTTCATGACGCACACAGTTACCTCCTAGAAAGAACGTTGGAAAAGACACTTTATGGCAGAGCATCTTGGCAGTTTTAGGATGCATATGAATCAAATGGAGATCATGTTAGGATGTTGATTTTGATTATTTGGGTCCGGGCTGAGCCCCAAGATTTTGTATTTCTTACAAGCCCCCTGACGATGGCAGTGTTGTAGTCAGAGGACTACAGTCTGAGGAACAATAGCCTTTAAGTACTTTAAGTGAAAAGACACAAATTCTCAACCTTCTTGCCACATTGAGCATTTACACTTGTGTACAATATGTACGTTTACATTGCACATTAGTAATTATGAAGAAAATAAGCCTGTTTTTCTTGGACAAGAACTACAGAATTAGAAGACTTTTTCTTCAGTTCCATCATCAGTAGGCAGCCCATGTCTTGGCCCAGCACCTCAGTGCTCTCCAGGTGGGAACGTGGGGTTAGACCTAGACAGGACATATTACAAGAGGCATCAGCCATCCCTCTTGTGGAGGTGGCCTATCACCCACAGATCCACTGTTAAGTGGGGAATGCTGAACCAAGAGCTTGGGCAACCACAAAATCCTTTTAGGCGGTTCTTAACATCACCAAACTGTTTCCCAGTTCCCTCCACCTGCAGTGGATTTAGACAGCTAATTTAGTGGCCATGGTGGTCTGGCTTTAGGCCAAGTTTTATAGGCTCTGCTCACTGGTTTATCTGAGAGTTCTGAAACAGTTTGCCATCAGTCCAAAGTTCCATGACACAGAACACCCTTGGATATCTTCAAAAATAATAAATCCAGAAGTCTAAAAAGTTTCCAAGTGAAATCTACCATATATTTAATTGTTGGGATAGACCTTTGCATAATGGCATGTATGAATATCATCCCTGATGACCATTTGTCCCATGAATGGATCCAGACGTAGTATAGATTGTTCTTTCTGTAAGAACAGTGGTTGTGTGTTTTTTTGTGCACGTTCCAATGTAAACCATGTTATTCTCATTTATTTGAATATCAACAAATATTTGTGTATAAAAATATATATTAGTACCAGGTTTATGCAGTTTTACTTTCATGTTCAGGATTACTGAAATGATACACGGTATCTTTCTCCCAATGAGGACCAAAAACTGTTTTGCTAACCTATTATTTATTATCTTGTTTTTGTGGACATGACCATTGAACACATACAGACTAGAAACCCTACAGGTAGATGGAGAAAGCCCAAGTGAGTGCTTCATCCTGTCTGACAGACTGATTTCAGACTACATTATAAGGCAACCTTAAAACTCACTTCTTCCATGTAGTTTTTCAGTGAGTGTCCTACTCCACTGGAAGCTTCTCCCTAGAAGTAAAGAGGAGGAGAGGTTGGAAAGGTCAGGAGAAGGAGAGAAAAAGAATGAAAGAATCATGAAGAGTGAGATCTGAGAGCAACACCAAATATTTGCTATTCTCCCACCTTTTCAGTTGATACTTGTGGGATTGTTAGTTTGCCAACTTCTTACTCTTTGAAAAAGATAAGAATTTTTGCAAAACAACAATATAGCTTTCAAGTGGATTTTAAAAATATATCTTATTTTATTTTACGTTCTGGGATACATGTGCAGGACGTGCAGGTTTGTTACATAGGTAAACATGTGCCATGGTGGTTTGCTGCACCTATCAACCCATCACCTAGGTATTAAGCCCCGCATGCATTAGCTATTTATCCTGATGCTTGCCCTCCCTCCACCACCACAGCAAGTCCCAGTGTGTGTTATTCCCCTTCCTGTGTCCATGTGTTCTCATTGTTCAGCTCCCACTTATGAGTGAGAACATGCCGTGTTTGGTTTTCTGTTCCTGTGTTAGTTCGCTGAGGATAATGGCTTCCAGCTCCATCCATGTCCCTGCAGAGGACATGATCTCGTGTAGATCTTAATTCATGTTAACAAATGAGCAGCTAGAGTAACTAACTAAATCTTGGAATAGAATGCTAAACAAATTGTATAACATTTTCTGTTGTTAATGTTATAAATATAGTCTTATAATAGATTAAGGAAAGAAGTCACAAATTCTATATTCTATAAATTTGTGTGATGATCTAAAACATGGTCTTAAAAATATTTTTTAGATAGCAGACAGACCATTAACCTTTATATCCAGACTTTACATTAAGTCTTTCTTAACCTATTAGTATGTAATTAGTAAATTCTCCATCATCTGTGTCTTTACTAGCACTTCACTGAGCACTAGTAATCACAGATTCAAATTGTTGAAATTTATAAAATCATATTAAACATATATCCCAAACTCATCTAAACATTGGTGGTCAAAATTGTCAAACAACTTGGTGCTTTGGATAAGTTATGCTTTCATACTCCATGACGAGAGACATTTGGAAATAAATTCTGAAATATCATGAAATTATAAATCCTAGGACACCATATGTGTTTAAAAGATAATTAAATAAGTGTGCTAAAAGCTTACATTTGTTTCTACAGAATCTTTTTAACTTTCCAATGACCAACACATATATTATCTCACTGAGGGTAAGACAACCTCAGGCCAATTTAATACTTAGGGAAACTGAAGCCAAGAGGGGTAGAGTGAAGTGCCCTAAGTCAAGGAGCAAGGGGAATCATTGCTTGGACTAGATTCTAATCTGACACTCTTTTTTTTTTTTCTGGGCTCACTGCAACTTCTGCCTCCCGGGTTCAAGTGATTCTCCTGCCTCAGCCTCCCGAGTAGCTGGGACTACAGACATTTGCCACCACGCCCAGCTAATTTTTTTTTTTTTTTTTTTTTTTTTTTTTTAGTGGACACAGGGTTTCATCATGTTGGAAAGGGTGGTCTCGAACTCCTGACTTCAGGTAATCTGCCTGCCTTAGCCTCCCAAATTGCTGGAATTACAGGCTTGAGCCACCACGCCCGGCCCAGGCTGACACTGTTCTATGTCACTGAGATACAACAATTTAAAACATACAAAATTAAATTCATTTTAGTTTTTTTTTTAAAAATTGTGATGTATTCTTGCAAGCACTTGGGGAAAACAGGAAGCATGCTCATGTCAAAACAAAAATTGAGCTAGAAATAAAATGCTGGTATTCCCCAAAACTTAGAAATCACAGGTTAGATCACAAAGGTGGTAATATTTCTTCCTAAATCATATTTCCACTGGCAAAACATTAACATGCTGTAGTTTAAATGTTTCCAAATGCTTCCAAGCTTGTAGGATTTTCAATGGATAAGATAGTGAAAGAGATAAGGTAGTTCTATTTGCTTCAAGCATAAACTTTGGGAAAAATTCAGTTCATATAAATCCCTCAAGCTGTGAGGAATTTAACTCAAAGCACACAGAGAAAGCTGAGAACTTATTTCAGATAAAGCGTTTCTTTTTTTAAATTTTATTTATTTATTATATATATATATTTTTTATGCATAGATAAACTGTTTCTTAGAGGTGAACTTCCCACACTATCTCACCCTCATTCGGACAACTAATCTGGGAGTGCTACGGGCTGCTCCAGTGTGGCTCTTTCATGACAGAACCAGTCAGTCCTTTATGTGCTAATCATCCTTTCTCCTTTGCCAGGGTGTCTAGGAGTAAGAGAACAATGTGGCAAAGTGCTCGGAGTTACAAACGTGCTTTCTGGAGCAGCCAGCATGGGAGGCTTGCCTGACTGGCCTCTGCACATTTGAGGGTTAGCAGTGAGAGATGCTGGAGAATAGTTTCTGGGAGCTCACTGAAGAGGGCCATGTGTTTCCTTGGAGCTGGAGTGCGTGGTTTTTCCCGTTTGTCTGGACATTCGCAGTCTTCTGCTAAGACCTGGTGTTGACCGTGGGTTTTCTTAATGATCGAATATAAATAAAGCAAGCTTCTTGACAGCCTTGCTTCTTTCCTTAGTGTCAGTGTCATATCTACACCACAGGAAAGGAGAAACCTACACAATACCATTTGTTTCAAGGGCCATACAACTGGAGTTTGGTTGTAACTGCCATTCATAAGTCACTGAAATGGGTGACACCAGTGAATGAGGAGCGTAAAGTAAAAAACTCTCGGAGGGGCTGGTGTGGCGGCTTTCGCCTGTAATCCCAGCACTTTGGGAGGCTGAGACAGGTGGCTCACTTGAGGTCAGGAGTATGAGACCAGCCTGGCCAACATGGTGAAACCCCATCTTTACCAAAAAATACAAAAATTGGCCAGGCGTGTTGGTGCACATGTAATCCTAGCTACTCTGGAGGCTGAGGCAGGAGAATCACTTGAACCTGGGAGGCGGAGGTTGCAGTGAGCAGAGATCGCACCACTGTACTCCAGCCTGGGTGACAGAGCAAGACTCTGTTCCAAAAGAAAAAAATGAAAATAAAAATAAAAAAAGGACTCTTGGAGGAAAATACAGAGGAAACTAACATTTTGAAGAATGCAAGTGTGGTACAAGGCCAAGTGAACACAACAAAGAATAAGGCATCAGGATCTCTAATTCGTAGGGTCAGAAGAGATGGCCCCAGTCAAGAGGCTTGATCCAATACATCTATCTCAGGTTCCCCATTTCCAACACCGGACCAGTGAAATGCCAGCATTCCCTCCTCCCTCTCACTGGGAGCCCTAATGAAATAAAATCCCCTTCAAAGCACAAAGCTATCAGTTTCAGTTGTCCTTTTCTTAATTTTAAAGAATTGGTGTTTTAAATATCAAGTCATTCCAGCGACATAATATTCTGGTAATTACCTAGGAATGAATAAAAAATGTCATAATGAGATTTCCCTTGAAAAACAAAGAGCGAGAGAGGATACAAGGAGAGGCAGACAAGGGCATGTGAAGGAGGAAAAGGAAAGAACACATGGAAATTATGTCTTAGAAAAAAAAGAAGGAAGGAAGGAAGGAAGGAAGGAAGGAAGGAAGGAAGGAAGGGGAAGGGAAGGAGAGAGAGAGAGAGAAAGAAGAGAGACAGAGAGGAAAGAAGAAAGAGAGAAAGAAAGGAAGAAAGGAAGACAAAAGAAAGAAAGAAAGAAACAAGAAAGAAAGAAAGAAAGAAAGAAAGAAAGAAAGAAAGAAGAAAGAAAGAAAGAAAAGAAAGAGAAAAGGTCTTTCTGAAATGTGGTTTCACTTTGAGTTTTTAATATGATAACAGTTAAGTATTTAAATGTAAATTAGAAAATATTAATATATTATAAACTCATGGAAAGGGGGACAAAGAGGCTGATGTGATTACTGCTTAACGTATGGCATGGGATGATGGCTGTCAGAGATGAAGGCTCTTGTCGTTCCCCTGGTCATTTTATAGTTAAGGAAACATTCTCAGTGAGATGGAAAATCGTAGAGAGTGAGGTAGGACTAGAACCACACTGTCCTCAATCCATTGCCATTTTTATTATGCCATGCTTCTCTTGTTTCAATCAGTAAGTATTTTCTATTCATCTTTCACTAATCCTTAGACAAAATGCAAACAGACTGGCACTTGTGTGTAGGGTACATTTATTCATAAACATTATATGTCTAAGACCTCTGATGTTAATTTTCTTTAAAAAAATTCCGTGAGAAACCTACTGCTACCAGAATAATTTTTCTTCTCATCTTTTTCAAAGGAAACGAAACAATAATTCTAACCTACAGAGCACTCTCTTAAGAACTACCTGAGGTATTTGGAACCCATGGAAGAATGGGAGCTCGATATGAATGGCTGGGGCATTTCTAACCCAAGGGGCCCATAAAACTTCACCCATCACTTTTTCCACAGGTATTTATTAGGCACTTGTCATGTGCCATATACTGTGTTAGGTGTTGGGACAAAGAGCTGAACAAGAGTTAATTACTACTATAAAAAAGTTTACCTTGAAAAAACATATACAAGTGATTAGAATACAAAGCAAAAGTTATTTGCCACAGGTAAGATCGAGATGCTGTGAGAAAAAGTCTGAGGAAAGGCATCTAGTCTTTCATTTTTTTTTAAACAAACATGTATTGAGCACTCCCACGTGCTGGGAACTGTTGTAGCCTCTGCATACCTGTGATGAAGGAGACAAAGTGGAGAGAATAGTGCTTGAGCAAAAAAATAAAAAAAAAATTTTTTGTTTAGTCCTGAAGTCTTAGTCATTAGTCCAGATAAAGGAGCTGCTTAAGGAGGAAGACTCATATTAGGAAGAAGGAAAATTTGGGGTAAGGGCCCAGACAAAACAGAGGAAATACGTGAAACCACAAGCATTGCAATGAAGAGCACCAATTATACCACACACTGAAACGTGTGCTGTATCTTCAGATATAGAGATATCAACATCATAGATCGCTTCCTAATTTCATCCTATAATTTCCTGTAATGCAGCTGCTAATATGATGGTTATATGTTGTGTTTTCTCACTGCATTATTACACAGAGTTACCACATTTATGATAGATGATGAAGAGATCGAAATTCAGCTTTCTGAACTCGACAGCCTCTATAGGCAGCAACTGCTATTCATGTTCAAAAGAACAGGCAGTGATTTATTTCCAATTAATGAAAAACTGGGTACAGTGGTTTAGAAACTCAAAAATTTTTAAAAAGCTCAAGTCTTTGAAATTATTGATGTATCCAATAAATTGTTATGTTTGTTTTCAGACCTACATATATGCCAGATGCTATTTCTGTTTAGTTACCTCCAGTGTTTTTTCATATTGTTTACAGTATTTTTGAAAATTTGCCCACAGTCTTCCAAATAAATATAGCATCAATGCAGACCACATTTCTCTGGAAATGACCCCTTTTACTGGTAGAGAAAATATTTGATAAATTTAGCATTGCTAAGGACAAAAACACAGTGGCATTTTAAGATAAAATGTTATGATTCACTCTGCAGTATCATTTTTTCCAAGATTTTTATGTTAAGATAAACAGTTCCTTTAGAGATTAATGCCTTTGCCTTAAAAGGATGAAAATGAGGAGCAATTATGTGACTAATGACTATAATTTAACACTAAGAATGTTAAATTTTAAATGACTTAAGACATTTTAGTGTTCTTTCCTATTTTCTGAAAAGTGACTATTAGCTGAAAAAAAAAAAGCCATTTTTATTTTTCTCTTTCTTTCACTCCCATGTGAAAAAGTGAGAGGGCAAAGCCAGGAAAAAGGGGCTCCATATTTGAAAGAGTAGTGACTTTTATCAGTGGATGTTGGACAAGAAAAGGGACAGAAAGAGAGAATGTAACTGTAAGAACAAATGGCTAGTATTATTTGTAATTGCATGGACTTAGAAATAGACTAAAGCATGTATTATTGGTCAATTGACTTTAGAAAGATCCATTTACCATTGAACCAGTCATTGTGCCAACATGTATGTTCCCTAATATTTGTTGATTATGTCAATAAATAATATTATTTCACTATTATGTACAAAAATAGTATTCATTCATTCTTTCTAAAACGCTTTAACATGTCAACACAGCAAATTATTAGCCATGCGATCTTAGAGAGTTACGACTTTTCTTCTGAAGTTGAGTTCCTTCAGCTATGAGGTATTGACAATAGAGCCACAGGGTTGTGTTTTATATGAGATAATGAATTAAAAAGAGTATTAAAAACTTGAAAGATTTTGACAACTGGAAAGTATGGTATTATTATTTGGTAAACATGTGTATCTCTATTGACCTACTCATCATTGGTTTTTCTGTCTCCTGCCTTGGCAAACTATGTACAGCTCTGCAAACTTGCCAGATTTCTCTCTTGTCCCCCATCTACTTGGGAACTTCTTCCTTGTACTTCTACCTTGTCTTTCAAGTCAGAAAGCCATCCCCAGCTCCCCTCACTCAAATCTTCGTGTGCTCCCTTGAGACTATACCTATCCTTACCAAAGCACGTATCGCGTTCACTGGTTACTTTCTACATCTTTTCTACATAACTGTGAGTTGCTGGAGGGCAAAATTGTTTTTAATTAATATTTGTTTTCCAAATCCTGGAACAAGGTCTGGCAATATAGATAAAAATAAACATCTGAAAAATAAATAAATGAAGGAAAACAAATTCTAGTTCTTAGCTGACTCTGGATGTACACAGAATCTATACAAATCATAAAGTTTGTAAATAGTAGGAAAAAAGAGCCAAGTCACTTTTAAAATTGGTGAATAGATATTGTTGCTGAATGTGCAATAAACTCACTGAAGAAACTGCTGATTACTTCGAGTTTGTAATTAATTATTTATTATAACTTTCACCTTGAACTGAGAAAAATATACATGAATAAGTGTATTTTTATTATTTTTTGGAAATTTAGTGCTATGAATGAGTATTACCTTTGTAATACTAAAATATGAAAAGATTCAAAATGGCCTTTTAAAAAAATAATAAAATATAGACTAAAAGCAAAAACCATAAGGAGAAACAAACCAAAATAATGCCTTAAAATAACTAGAAAGTGAAAAAGAGGGAAAGTTTAAAAATAAAAAAAAAATCAAGAGATTTTTCTTTAAAACAAATCTTAAGGAAAGTGACATACATTGAAGATAGGCAGAGGAGATCCAATATAATGATAATAGCAGATCTTAAGGAAGAAAACAAAAAGCAAGGGAAAAGAATTATGCAAAAAGTTCTAATTCAAGAAAACTTTCCTGAAATTAAAAAAAAGAAATTACATATTGCACTGCATGCCTGACAATAATGAATCAATCAAAATGACTACCACATGATATATTCTAGCAAATTGATTGTATTTTTTAAATAAGAAAAATGTCTTTTAAGGATCTAGACAAAAAAGACTACATGATTTTTAAAGAGAAAATATTTATATTACCATCAGAATTTTATAGCAGTGCTTTATGCTAGAAGAATAATGAAGTAATATACTTAAGACACTAAAAAAAAAAGTGTGAACCCAGTGATCTAGTAGAGAAAGCTCTAGAAAGCCAAAATGCCTAGGTATGGGAACTGGTGGTATTAACATGCAGTTGCCTGCACAAAGACCACATGACAGCTGAAGAGAATGTAGTATGCAGAGGCTATATCCTATGACATTGTGGATTTCATATGACTCTTACAAATTGCAAAAGAATGGTGAAAGCATATGCAAACAATTTGTTTTCAGTATCCATATTGTTAGATGTATCAGTATTTTTGTTCTGAGACTACCATGCATAAAATATGGAATAAAACAAATGAATTATTATGAGATATTCTAATTCTAGAGTCACTTTATCATTGAGAACCAGAATTGTTGGTATGGAAAAAAGAAGAGATAAAGATACAAGAAACGAGGTTAAATGAAAGTCTTACTCTTTCCTAATTTGAATTAAAAGTGTTGATGTGAACTAACTGTCCACTGAAAAGAGATAGAAATAATGACAAACTCAGGGGCAATGAACAGCCCTGGGGACTAGACTGTCGCCTTGAAATATCACTTCTCACTAAAATAAGCTAAGACTTTAAAAAAAATCAGCCATTTTCAAAATATGGCTGATTCCATGTGTAGGGCAGGAAATACACAATATAAGTTTGGCACATCCTGTACCACCCAATAGCAAGGAAGCTGTCGGAGACTCCCAGGGGCATTGCAAAATGACTCATAAACAAACTTGAAGGAGCTCTCATGAGCCAAAGATGGGACAATTTGAGCTTAGCAATGATCATAATTATCATGTGTTGCTATGTATCAAATAAGTTTAACAAAAGTAAGGGTTATCTTCAGAAGCTAATAGAGAAATGATTCGTTGTCTTGAACACTCATAAATAAAAAAGAGAAATCAAGCAAGTACCATACTTTCCTATCAGAACTATATTACTGGCTCACCAATTAGTAAGTGAGGGAAAGGATTTCTTAACAAAAGTATTCCACCTAATAAATAAAAAATAAATGATAGAATAGAATATCATCAAATAAATAGATATCAGTATTTAGTATCACTGGCTGCTAAGATGATAGAACGTGAAACAATCAGATATTAAATAGCCACGCCAGCTAGATGTGGTGGCACATACCTGTAGTCCCAGCTACTTGGGAGACTGAGGTGGGAGAATCACTTGAGCCCAGGAGTTAGGGTTCAAAGTTACAGTGAGTTATGATTGTGCCCTTGCACTCCAGCCTGAATAACAGTGAGATCCCATTTCTATGAATGAATGCATGAATGAATGAATGAATGTATGGTCATACCAAAGAGGAGTTTTATCTTATTTCTGGAAAATTTTCAGAAAAATATAGAGAACCGAAGGAGCACGTTGAATTGCACCAAGAATATTATGTTAGTAAAATCCAGACTGTGGAAAATATTACAGGTCAAATGTCCTGCATTCTTTAACAGATAAACTGAAAGCAAATGCAAGGGAAGGAGGAGGCACCTATAGACTGACAAAACTTAAAGGATGTGCCAGGTTTTTTAAAGTTGGCAAGGTTAACTTTGGGGGTCAATGAATGCATATTTAGGTGATAAAACTATTTTTTAAATGCAAGTAGTTTATTTCTGTAAAAGAATAGTTTTTATTTGCAGTGGGAAGTAGAGGTTGTGACTGGAATACTGACGGGTTTTCTCAGTTGTCTGGCAAAGTGCTATTTGTTTATTTATTTATTTAGAGACAGAGTCTTGCTCTGTTGCCCAGGCTGGAGTGCAGTGGCGTGAGATCTCATCTCACTGTAACCTCCACTTCCCAGGTTCAATCGATTCTCCTACCTCAGCCTCCTGAGTAGCTGGGATTACAGGCACATGCCATCAATGCCATCACACCTGGCTAATTTTTGGTATTTTTAGTAGAGACGGGGTTTCTCCATGTTGACCAGGCTGGTCTCGAACTCCCGACCTCAGGTGATCCGCCCACCTCAGCCTCACAAAGTGCCAGGATTACAGACATGAGCCACTGTGCCCAGCCTCAAAATACCATTTCTTGGCTTCAGTAGTGTTCTCATTATATTAAGTAATTAACCCATACATTTTATTTGAGTGATTTTCACTATTTGTGTTTAATCTTGCAATAAAAGATATTTAAATATAAACAGACAACTATTTCTAATATTAAACTACACTTTTACCAGCATAATTGTAAAGTCCAAGTAAAACTTTAAAAAATTAGAGTGAAATTTTACAAATCTCCATTCGTTGTTGGCTATATCTCCAAGATATGTGCCTATTCCCTTTGATCCAAAGCTTTTGCTCTAGATAAAGTGGTATTCCTTATTGGTTATATATCAGCAGAAGTAGTTAAATGACATTCTTATTGTTTTGATTTAATCTTAAACTAATCTAATTATAACACTGACCTCATAAAAATCAGTTAGCAATTTTGATTTTTACTTTTTGAAATAAGCCTTTAAATTCTCCTCCATTAAGCTCTTTAAAAACAATCAATAGATTTCACTTTGGAATCTGTAAAGTACCTGTATAAATTCTCTAAGGTCCGTGAAATGTGAATATGAGTCACATAATTTAAACCAAACATGTAATGTATTCTTTTAAAATTAAATCAACCTGTGTCTTTGCAAAATGACTAAACAGCCAAGGTGACCAACTTCCTGAACTGTGACTCAGATAGGAGCATGGAAAAAAAACTGATACCCAATGCTCACGCAATACCAAGGATTTTACATCTCTCATGTTTTTGGCTCATGTTTCCTTAATTTAAAAAAGTGATTGAGTTTTCAGATAAGCGGTATTACTAGGAATTTCTCTATATTTAGGGAAACATTTCTCTAACTGATGCATGGACACAAGTAATTATGTGTTTGTTTCTTTTAACATATGTCTCTGATTTTTTTTTATTCAAAAACCAAAAAACCATTTTCACATTTAAGACACCTTTGCATTATTTAATACACATTAAAAGGTTATAGAACAATGTAAACTTCGTGAGAAAAATTATTTCTCACTGACTTGTAAACAAATTCAGGTCATATAATAGAGAAGTGCATTTAAATTCAAAATTATATTTTTAATCCTTAACATATTTAATTGAAGGGGCCTAAATTTCTATTTCTTAATTAATTACAGAAGTGATTTAGAGAAAATGCTATCTGCAGAATTCAGGTTCCAACCAAATTAGCAAAATGCATGAACAAACATCATCTAGTCTGTCATAAACTTGGCAGCTGATACCATTAACAGCGTCACTAGTAAAGTTGTGTCTTGCTGGTAGTAAATGTGTAGAAGCATAATCAATTGTCTAAGAAAAAGAAGTGACCTCCAAATGTATAAGAGAAGTGACTGGGAATCAGAAAATAGAGGGGGTTTTAATTTATTCAAATTATTATAATTACTAACTCTGGAGTTTTACCTACAGTCTCTAGGACACTTTGAAAGGTAATTTCCATTGGTGGGTCCAAACTCACCACCTATGTTTATGTACATTATTTCTTTTGCTTAATGTGGGCTGGTCATTAGACTAAGACTTGGCCTAGACTCTACGTACTGTCAGAAGGTGCAAAGGTGTTTCCTAGAAAAGTAAGAAGACAGGCTTTGGAGTCAAACAAAGGTATTCAAACTCCAGTTTTGCCACTTATGCTTATGCACATTGGGCAAGTTTACATAA
This sequence comes from Nomascus leucogenys, assembly GCF_006542625.1. Classification (NCBI taxonomy): domain Eukaryota; kingdom Metazoa; phylum Chordata; class Mammalia; order Primates; family Hylobatidae; genus Nomascus; species Nomascus leucogenys. The sequence goes on from NC_044396.1 coordinate 3,262,874, forward strand.
CTTCCCTGATTTCCATTTTCTCATCTGTAAATGGTGATAACACCATTTTCCTCAGGGGTTATTATGAGAATTAAATGAAATACTGTCTATAAAGCAATGAAGACAAGGACAAATCCCTGGCTGTCATTATTATAAATCATTGTGATAAACGTTAGTACTAGTATTTAGTTTATAATGAAAGACAGGAAAAAACAACCTAATGTTGTGAAAGGTACAAAAATGAGGGATATGCTTAAGACTTCAATAATATAGGTAGGAAGGAAATCAGATGCTACTTCTTCATTTATCCCTTCTTATTTTTGTGTTACTTTCATTAGAAGAATCTTGTAATTTCAGTGATAGGAAATTATCAAATGGCTTCATATACAAATAAGTTTTCAGGAGTAAATTCATGGTTGAATGGAAGATTGATTAATAAAGAAACACTTTGAGAAACTGTTGAGACAAGGGAGTAAGACAGCATCCTCAGCAAGCCCTTGTTCCTGACTATCTACTCATCTTCATCTCAGGAAGCTCCCAGTGCTCTAGTCATACTGAATAACCCTGAGGGCCCCCAAAGGCAGTGTCTCTTCTGTCTCTTTGTCTCCTTTCCCCCAACCTTTGGCATTCCTTTCCTCTTCCAGACATTCCTTTCCACATTCCATGTCCTCTTCCTGATGTCACCTGGTAAGATTTTACACTTGGCAAGTCTCAGCTCCGATGCTACTTGTTCGAGGAAGACTCTCCCGGCCCACAAGTTTGTGTGGTCTTCACCCCACTCTGCTATGTGCTGTCTTGACTCCCCATTATTAGAAAACCTGCCCACTGACTGCATTGGTAGAAGTGATCTCTCCTACATTGTTGACTCCACACACCCAACCTTAATATTTGCAAGGCCTGGGCCAAGAGGTCAAACAGAGGTCTGCACTGCCAACAAACTATCACATAAGCTGTATTTTGACTTTCCATCAGACTTAGAAGGCCAGTTTCAAATTTATAATTCTTGTATTCCTTCAAGTTCTGCACCAGAATTTGGCAGAAAAAAGAAAGCAGCAGGTAAGTGCTAACCTCTAACTCTATCTGCCTGTCCCCTCTCCTCACACCCTACGCTGTACCACAAGGGGCTCTGTGAGGACATTATGTGGATATCTGTACCTGTATGTCCAAGCTCGTCCACATATCCCCAAAACAGCTGCCTCTTGCCCACTCCTCAGACCTAGAGTTAGCTGTAGGGAATGATGGACTGAGGAAAGAGGCCCATGCAGGTCCAGAGAGCAGGCTTGGGATCGCTAGTGAAGGGGATTCTAGGATTCTAGTGCCTAGCACATATTCAGGCTCCAGATAGATACATCTCCTTGATCCCACGGACTCCTCATCCATGGGGAGGGATACAGCCTTGGGCTAGTCTAAGGCAACCAGTGAAGCTCTTTTGTGATGGACATATCTATCTCTTTACCATTAATAGCACTTAGTGCAGGGCTTGGTACCTGAATCTCTGCAAAAGAGTTCTTGAATGAATGAGGATGATTACAAGAAGCACAGATTTCTAATTTAATATACAAAAGATAGAAGATGTGATCAGAAGACATAAAGACAAAGACTTTTTGTAACAATGCTGAATATTTCAAAATGACAGGATCGGGGATACTCTAGTAGCAAGAGATGGGGGAAAAGTCATATTTTAGATCTATGTAGGATCAACAGAAAATTGAGTATGAATATGAAGTAGAGAAAGACATTTTCAAAATTGACTACGTTTGTTTTGAGTTGGACAATGACCCAAAACCACAGGTGAACAAAAATAAACTGAAGGTAGAATAGAAGAAGAAGAAAAAGGGAGTAAGATCCAGTTGAATTGCCTACCACAAAGACACTGTCAGACCCATCAGATTAAATAGTCTTTTTGAGAAGAAATAAAAGTCAAAAGGTCTCTCCAGGGAAGGCAGCGTCATTATCAGGGAAAATGGATAAAACTTAGAAAGGAAACGAAGTTAGGGAAGGATGTGAAATTAGCTGCTTGCAGAAGATATCACTGCAATCACATTCCACTAACGAAAGAGTATACCATTGTCTAAACCCCTTCAGCCTAGTCTTAAATTTTCGTTTACAAATTCATTCACTGGGAGTATAGTCCAAGACTATTGTAGCATGAACTGAAAAAAAATAAGTCCCTCTTACTCCAAGGAGAATTTATCCAGTAGGAATCTGTTTCACTGATGCCTAGGACAGACTTTATAGACCAATCAGTAAGGGCAAAACCACAAAGTGATACCAGACCCAGCAACTTAATGAACCACAATTCCAATGCTTCATTACATCTAAGACAGGGCACAGAGTGTGGGCCCTGCGATGCTGTTGCTAGTCTCTTTGACGCAATACAGTTTTTCCTTCGTGGTCTAAAACCCTTGCCCCTTTGGGGACTAGAAGAGCCCCAAGATGTTCTATAGGAAGAAATTTCTCTGTTAATTCTCAGTCCAAAAAGTGAATATAATGTGCCTTACAGAACAAAGCTTACTCTGAGACCCTGTAAAGGCCAAACCACATCATAGAGAGTAAGAGAATATCTTCTATTCTCACGAAGGTATGCCCATCTTTAGAACCCAGTTCAAAGCAAACATCTTTTGAGGTCTGAATGTGACTGAACACTGAGGTTTATTACAATGTTTTTGCATGTGTTTGCATTTTGTGAAAACAGCTAAAATCAGAAACAGAGGAGCCAAAAAGATTTCCTGCCAAGTCTGGGAATCTAAAAGCCAGAAATTTCAAGAGAACAGAATAATTCTTGTAACATGTGTAGCATAATTTTATGGACTTTCAATGTTAATTGAGATAAACACTTAAAATCTTGGGTACTTTTTGACAATAAACTTCAGAGCCAAAATATTTAGCCCCATCTGAAACCCATACCAATATTGCAGGTTGAAAGTTAAATGTAAATCATCTTACAGTCACTGTCAGTTAGTTAAATATATCAATTTAATAAAGTCAAGTTATGAAACGGCAACCTCAATATTCTTAAAGATCACAAGTCTCTTGGGAGTTTTCTTTACTCTGGTAGGATACTCTTTGAAGCTCCGAGATGACACAAATCAAGCTAATCAAGGCCCCTCCCATACTTAATGTTACTTTAGAAAATTAAGAGAATCTTTAATCACTGACTTGGCCAAGCACCAGACTTATCACTGGCCACCATGTGCAATTATGCAGTGTGCCGGAGCCAAGGGGGTGAGTGGGAGCAGTGTTGGCCACTTTTATAAGAGCTTCGACAGTGATGGTGAGATTTAAAAAATGTACAACAACAAATTTTCAAAGTTATCAAGAAGCTGAAACTAGCCCAGTGAAATTAATTGCAAAATACTCTACTATGCTTTTTATAATTTTTTTTAAATCACATAGACACAGGATTATAAAAACATAGCCACATTGTAGTTAGTGTTAAAGAAAAAAGGGGGCAGGTGAGAATTTTAGTTGACTACAACTTTGGTGCACACCAGAAAAGCAGTGGAAGCTACTAAAAAAGATATTTCAAAAGTAGACATCATTAGTAAAGGTACAGCAAATTCCTCCAGGCTGTTAATGGGTGAATTGGACTTTGTTGATCAGGTTAGAGCACTGTGGTTCCATTTGGTGTGCTGGTGGCAAATAGAGAGGTGTCTAGAAATAAGGTCACATAAAGAATGGTTGAAGAAGTTATTCATTTCTCATCAGAAGGACAGAGGACCTAAAGAAAGAGTATTGTGTTTAACTGAAGATTTAAAAGATGGAAAGGAAATTAGACGGTTTTTTGTTTGTTTCAGAGAGTCAAATTGGGGCTTACAGATGAAAGTTTCAGGGAGATAGTTTTTTTTTTTTCCTCAAAATAAGGGAGCACTGCTCTAGAGGAGTAATAAAATATGAGTGGGAACAGGAAGTTTCAGGAAAGAACTGTTGCCTGAAATCCTGAGGGCAAGGTAAAGTAGTGGGCTACAGAAGGGGTTCCTCATTGGGCAAGAAGTGGTTCCATATTCTGATACGAAATTTCTGTTGTGGTCTCTTCCTAAAATTCCAAAGCTGGGCCACCACACTGAGGCAGATAGGTAGCGAGGGCGTAGAATTAGATTGGCACTTGTTTCTCATAATTATAACCTTGTTGCATTTAATTTGGGAGAACAAGGTGGAAAAGTCTTCAGATAGCCTTGCTTTTGACTGTGTCATCATCTGAATAAAGATAAGGAAATTGGCCTTTATCCAGTACCTGCTATAGACCAGGCATATGTACTGCTGCACTCAACATTCCTGCAAAGGAAATACTTCTATTTTACAGCTGTAGAAGCTGAGACTAAGAAGATTCCAAGGTAGAGCTAGGAATCCATAGCCTACGGTTTTCTATTAGACAGGAAATGAAACCAACCATTGTATGAGTCAAATTAAATATTTAAACAGCGATAGAGGCTGGTTTAAACTCACACCTGGACTCCTAATCCAGTTCTCTTTCCATTATCTCAGGTAGATATTTTCCACTTCTTAGTTTTGCTACTGCAGGGTCAACCCAACAAATTATTTACATTAAACCTCAGTGTAAATTATTATGGACAAATGAACTCCTTGAAAATATACATAAAGTCATTTAAAGGAAAAAAACCTACTGTGAGTTACAAAATCTTTTGTTAGGCTCTTACAAGAGTTTAATAAATAATATTGCAAAGAGTCTCATGCTTAGATAAATTAGTTCATTTCTGCCAGGAGGAAGAAGCAGGCACAAGGGTTTGAATCATTCAGTGTCTCCTCCAAGCTTCCAGAATATAAACACATTATTCAACACTCCCTGGAAATCAAGCTCCAAATTGGATTTGGACATGAGATTGGGTCTGAATCCTTTTTTTCTGACACTCTATTAGGTATGTGTGGCCTCTGAGGCAAGTCACTTCAATTTTCCAAGTCTCTCTTTCTTCAGTTGTAAAGACACTACAACTAAGAATGCTTTCGATTGAAAGAATTAGAGGCAATACCTGTAAATCACAGAGCTAGGCACTGCAGAAATGATTCTCATTTTCATTATGACCTGCCACTCCAACATCACGGCCCCCCATCACCTAATTCTCCAGCTGTGCTGACCTGTGGGTGGCCTCCGCGGGCTGTCCTCCGCCTGTGTTGTAATGACTCTTCCCAGCAACTCCCTTCACTATCAAACCGCAGGCCAACTTCTCCAGGAAGCTGTCTCTGATCACCATCCACCCTGCAGGCTACTTTGTGTGCCTCTGCCTCTCCTAGGCATGCCATGCATACCTCTGTCACAGCACTTCCGTGCTCTCACAAACATCTGTTCATTCAGCTGCCCTTCCTGTCATACTGTAAGTGCTTTAATGGCAATGAGTATATCTTTCATTTCCAGATTCCCAGTACCTCACAGGATTTCACCATAGAAAATGCCTAATATGTTTGTTGAATGAATGGATGCACTAAGCCTAGAAAGTGAATATAGCATGTTCTTTCAATGCTATACTAAATCATTTTTTGAAAATAGTTTTATCCATCAATCCATTCAAAATCCTACTTAAGAATTCAATGAATTTTAAACAAACATGCATCCTGCAAGATAATCTGAAAGGTAGTCAGAAAAATCAAGGATAACTTTCTTTACATTTTCGACTAATATTCAAACAAACACACCACTTATTCATTCCTACATGTATATGTATATTCGGTAAACCCCAACAAGGTACTTCTTGGCATTCTGTAATTCTTTCACAGCTAAGAAATCTTTTGAGAGTTCACTGTTGAGAAAGCTCTCACTTTTGGCAGACTGGAAATATAAGTCCCACACCAGGATATACGGAAACAATGAGGATGAATGGGGTGGGTTTGTGAAGAAACAAGAAAACTCAGAATTGCATTTTTCTAATTTCTGCTCCTTCAGCATAAAGAAAGACTAGATCCTCCACTGTTGCTTTAATTTAAATGAGGATGGAATAACTTCTAGTTAATAATTGTTAACCTTAAATTAAATTGTTAGATGTTAACTTTAAACTAAGTTGATAATTTAATATTTTTTTCTTCCTGTAAGTAAAATGAATGTGTATATAATGGGTAAAAAAATGTGACGTGGATATACATGTGCAAAGATTTGGTTAGAATGATTAAGAGGAATATGGTCTGAGTGTATATATTTTATATGTGTGTGTGTTTGTATGTATGTATGTATGTGTCTACGTATAATTTTTTAGGAGCATTTCCTTTAAAAGTTCAGGTGCTCTTTTTGGAAATGCAAATAGTTAAAGCTAAACCAACTAGTTCTTATTTTTATCATAATTGTAAGAAATGACAGTAAGATCACAGCTGTGCCAGTTGCTAAGAATGATTATAGGAAAAGTAAGTATAAATCCAATTGCTTTTATTGCTGAGTTTAGAACAACTTTTATCCATTGAAGAAAGTTCGGACCATTTAGTACGGAAGTCTACTTATTAGGTATAATACACTATTTAAATGGATATGCCTATAAGAATAATAAAAAAAAAACAAAGTCCAAGGGAATAATGTACAGTCTCTATATTATCTCTGCTTGAGATGTAAGGTTCCCACGCAGAAAGCAAGCCGCCACGATCCCTTATAACTCTTCCTGCCAGAGTTTGCACTAAAGTTAGTCAACTTGAAAAGCTTAATTAGAGATAGATAGTCCTTAATGATGGGACTATACTCCCTGATTTCTCAGAACAAATGTAAATATGTTCATATATCACTTGTTTCTAGAGAGGATATTTTGACCTGATGTTCCCAGCCAAGGCCACTGCACACTAAGGAGTATGGCTTGACCTTAACTTCATAAAAGAACCATCCTGTGCTACTGACCTGATTCTGGCTTAGCTTGAGAATTTGCTGTTATACTACTATGGGGTGGACTACCAAAATCTACTGACCCACAGAAACAAAATAAACAATTCCGCATGGGATGAGGAGAAGTTACTCAATTTTACTGTTTGTATAAAGCAGAGAAAATTTTAAAAAATATAAGAGCCGTTTGTTTTGCCTTCTTTGCTACTGTCCTAGCAGTGGGCATCCTAGGCTGGCCAAATTTCATGTTTATGTCATTATTTCCTCAAACAGAGTGGAAACTCCTTATGGACAAAGGCCGAGTCTTATTGTAATTGCATCCCCAAAGCCATCAGTGTGCCTGGCACACAGCAGGCGCACTGTAAATATTTGCTGACTGACTGAACGTGCACTTCGTTGGGCTATTCCAATCCAAGAATCCAGGAGAATCTGGAACAATTGTGAATGAGTTACATACCTTCCATTTTAAGCACTTTACATATCTCAATTAATCCTAGAACCATATAAAGTTGATGTTATATGTTTTATGAGTAAAAATAGTAAGCTCAGAGAGACTGTATTACTTGCCCAACATCTTAGAGCTAAAAAACCAAGCCAGATTTGACCTCGGGTCTCTGGAACTCCATAGTCTACGTTCTATCCATTGTACGTTATGTTTATTTCTCAGAAGAGAATCAAAATTCAGCTTGGCCTAAATGTAAATTTTGCACCAACTCTTTACGTGTTCACCACAATATTCCCTGTAAGCAACATTTTTGTGCTTTATTTATTTATTTTTTTTTTTTGAGAGGAGTCTCACTCTGTTGCCCAGGCTGGAGTGCAGCGGCATTATCTCAGCTCACTGCAGCTTCCACCTCCCAGGTTCAAGCGATTCTCCTGCCTCAGTAGCTGGGACTACAGGCGCCCGCCACCATACCCGGCTAATTTTTGTATTTTTAGTAGAGATGGGGTTTCACCATGTTGGCCAGGCTGGTCTTGAACTCCTGACCTCAGGTGATCGGCCCGCTTCAGCCTCCCAAAGTGCTGGGATTACAGGCGTGAGCCATTGTGCCCAGCTATCATTTTTGTTTTTAACCTTTCACACTTGTTAAAGTCAGCTGGTTAACAACCGTCCCTGACCTACTGCCTCCAGAGCCCTCCATTAGATAATCTGGAGGGACACAGGACCTGCAGAGCTCTCTTGTTGAAAGCACATGGTTTAGTCTTCACTTTGAAAGTTGGCTTGAAGGATCCTTTTCATAAAAAAGAAATAAATAATTTTTAAAGTTGTTTCTTTTCTCAGTTGCACAGCAAGACTTTAAAAAGGAATCAAATTTATTTTCACTCTAACAATGCCATTCAACTATGAAATGCAAGTGTGCTAAGATATCTTTTTTTATCTTGTGAAGGAGGAATCGTTTTAATTCATGAATAGTATACTTGGTAGGCATCTGATCACCCTATATGTAAATCATTTATTAACCCATCTGTCAACGGTGTTTAACTAAATAAGAGTTCTCTTTCATCTTTAAGAAGAAATATCCATATGGGAGGCCTCTAGATTTTCATAGAGAAACAAGCTAGTCCTATTTAAAATCATATTAATCAACACCATCTAAGTTATTGAAAACATTGATCTGGATATTTATTTACTGATACAATTTTTGGCATGTTTTGGTGTACAGATTTACTCCCTTACCAGTCTTGTTTTGATGAACATACTTTAACATTTTTCCAATTTATAAATCAGTGAATATAAAAAGAAAAACTAAACAAACTCAGAATACTTAAGATATTATTTAAGCTTTCATACTTTTTTCTTTCTTTTCTTTGAGTACCTTCTTTTCATCCTTAAAGTTTCCATTTGTAATTAAAATTGTCCTCCCACTCCCTACCCATTACTTCAGAAGTATACACTTCCAATCAACAGAATGCCCAGCAGAGGTGCTTAGCAAATGTTGGTTGGATGACAGATGAATGAAATGAGTTCGTGTCACAGTGCATTTTCTATAATCATAGGCCGGAAGTTCAGTAGAGTTACACTTTTCAAAATAGAATGAATTAGCACCTAATGGAATTAATTCTGTGTAAGTGATCTATAGCATCAGAGCATTTATGTCTCTTTGAGGCTGCAAATGTAGGAAAAATAAAGTCTCTGAACCCTGTTTCTTCATTCAAGCACACATTCTGTGCCAGGGTACTGTATTCAGCAAAGGGGCCATCAGACATTAAGAGCAAGGCCACTGGCGGCTCTCGTATGCACTGTCCATCTACATTTGGGACAGTCACTCTTAGGTTTGTTTGGTTTTCTTTGTTTGTTTTTTTAGATGGAGTCTCGCTCTGTCTCCCAGGCTGGAGTGCGGTGGCGCGATCTCGGCTCACCGCAAGCTCCGCCTCCCTGGTTCACGCCATTCTCCTGCCTTAGCTTCCCTAGTAGCTGGGACTACAGGCGCCCGCCACCACGCCCGGCTAATTTTTTGTTTTTTGTATTTTTAGTAGAGACGGGGTTTCACCGTGTTAGTCAGGATGGTCTCGACCTCCTGACCTCGTGATCCACCCGCCTCGGCCTCCCAGAGTGCTGGGATTACAGGCGTGAGCCACCGCGCCCGGCCAGTTACTCTTAGTTTTAAGCCACAAATATATTTGTACATGAAGTGACTTCTTAGAATGTGAAGGATACATTTCCCCCTAGTTACCTAGGTGGCTTGGACAACCATAGGGGGTTGGACGTCTACACAAGAGAAGGCAAGGTATTAGAATTAAGAGTGGAGGTTGTAGCACCATGTGACCTGGTGTCAAAAGCTGGCTCTGCTCTTCCCTGGCTGTGTAATCTTCAAAGATGACTGAGCCTCCCGGCAGCAGTTTCTACAACTGTAAAATTGGTATCAGATATCTACTACCTAGGATTGGTATGAAGATGTTACAAAATATCTGTGAATAGCAGAGTCATGTGCAAATAACAAATTTTCCAGATGTAAAAGGCAACACCTTTATAATGCTGGCTTATTACTCTATTACTGTTACTACTGAAACTGCCATTATGCCAGTTTCTTCTGTTGGAGTCCACAGGGAATTAGAGCAGACTCAAAATTTTCAGTGTCAGGAAGACACTCACATAATCCAGAATACAACTTTCCCTTGTCACTGAATCTTGACAGTTCTTCTAAGGTTGAACTTGGGCTTTATTTAGAATGCAGTGGCCCTGTTGTCTTCTAGAAAGATCTTATACATGCTTAGTACAAAATATTTACTGCAAGTCGAAAGGAAGAAATTTGAAATAGTGTGAATATTTATAATGACATAGGACACATTATTTCATCAGAATAAGCAACCAAAAAAATGTGTCCTAGTTGTGCTATAGAATTTCCAGTTTTGTAGTGTCCAGGAATTTCCTACAAGGCTAAATATTTCTAAGCTTTTGAATACAGAAAAATATATAAATATACTATTTACTAATCAAAGGTTACATGGCCACTAAAAAAAATTCCAATGTGTCTATCCTATGTTTAACCAAAGTTAATAGATATATATAGTACAGTTGCCCTGAAAAATTTGTTCTACCTCAGCTTTTCATATACAGGTAGACATTTTATATAAACAATTCTAAGTGTACTTTTTCCATGACTGGTAATAGACTATGATACCCATGTCACCTTCAAAGTTTTATGAAGTAGAATTTCAGAGGTAGAGACTTCCAGAGTGGTCATCGTATTGCTGTCTTCTTAAAAATCCCAGAAGTTATTCATGCAAATAGTACAGCTTCATTTAGCTCAGACGTTAATTCACTGTGGCTGGGACAGCCTTGGGTATTCTTTCCAGGCTCTAGATTTATTCAAGGCCCAGGGAAATTTGGGTGGGTTCAGTTTACTTAATGTCTTCTTTGGCCTCAAGCTTCCAACCTTCACCTGCTGTTTAACATTCCTTTCCAGATTCTTAAAAACCCTGTTTACATCAAAAAGGAATGTTATGCCTCAATACAAAGTAATCATGAAAGAACATACTTGTCAACTTCATTCCTCGTAGCAGATTTTGGCTTCTTTTCTCCACTTTGAACTAAGGTAGCAATTTGACATAGCTTTAGAAGAAATGTAAAAGTAACGCTTTCAGGATACACTTTTTCAGGATTTCACTTTTTCTAAGGTCAACAGTATGTTTTATTAGTTTACAGTCTGACTTACTAGTTTGGTTTTTCTCATACCATAATGTGATCCATGTAGCTCTGTATTTTTTAATCAGTTTGTTAAACCAAATTGCTCCCAGCCCTTTTTTATTTTTTAAGTGATTTTTTTTTTTTTCCAGTTAATCCATTCACAAAATTGCTTGAAAGAACATGGTAACCAAATGCTAGACATCAGCTACAGATACTGGTACTTGCACAGAATGTGGGAGGTTCATTCTCAGAGCTTCTTGCTCCTGACTAGAGCATGACTTGACCTCTCCAGCAGCCACTGAAAGGGCTTGGCACCAATGACTGTGACTCTATTCCTGGCCAGGAGCAGAACACACACCAAGAAATGTCATGCAGGGGCCATGCATGACAGATCAAAGTGATTAGTCAATTTCAACAATATTGGAGGATGTTATTCACACATCAGAATCCTCTATCATGTTTGAAACCACGTTCCTCAATGAAAAACGGTTTTCAAAACACAATTTGTAGGACAGGGCCTATCTCAGTAAACTACATTAAATTCTAAAAGAGGGGCTGGGCGCGGTGGCTCACGCTTGTAATCCTAGCACTTTGGGAGGCCGAGGCGGGCGGATCACGAGGTCAGGAGATCGAGACCACGGTGAAACCCCGTCTCTACTAAAAATACAAAAAAATTAGCCAGGCGTGGTGGCGGGCGCCTGTAGTCCCAGCTACTCGGAGAGGCTGAGGCAGGAGAATGGCGTGAACCCGGGAGGCGGAGCTTGCAGTGAGCCGAGATCGCGCCACTGCCCTCCAGCCTGGGCGACAGAGCGAGACTCCGTCTCAAAAAAAAAAAAAAAAAAAATTCTAAAAGAGGGTCACATAAAATGTAACTGAGGCTGGACTTCTGGTTTTCTGTTTTCCTTATGCTGTTACTCTGTAAATCTAGAAAGAGATACTGTACTACGTTAACTAGCGAAACAAATGCTAAAAACAATTTCTGTGATAACAAAGATCAAGTTCAATCCTCCCTTGAAATCTTATCTAACTCTTCCAATCTGTGGAAAGCTCTCCTATCTCTAAACTGACATTGTGTATACACTCTACATCATACAATTTACTTAATGGTTTTCATCTTAGTGCATTTAGATAATTTTCCTAAAAGAACCATTATGTTTTTAAGGCTAAAACCATTTCACTTTCCACTTTTTTTCTACAAGGCTTCATGCAATCGGTTTAGTGAGAGGGGCCATGTTAACAACTTAATGTTTATTATCTCAGTTGATTAAAAAAGCAGGGTCAAGTTGTGTATTAAATTTAATATTCAGCACTCACAATCACATTTATATGATCCAAGAGTGCTCATTATTTACAAAACAGTGATCATTTCCTTTATCTACGAGAACATGTTTTCAATATTGCTGTGTTATGACCATAAAATATGCTGTCTGTCATTTTCTTTTAAGCTTTCCTTCAAGAACAAAATAATGTGTGGCAATACAGAGCTTCACAAGATACTGCCTGTCATTTTTAAAAATCAACAACATTTTCTGGTGGATTGGGAGGAAATTAGATCCATACAATTCTCAAAAAGACGTATCTACAAATATATGGATGGTTTCTTGATATTAAAAAAAAAACACAATTCAAGAGCTAACTAGAGAGAAATCCTGGCCTAAACATAAAAAATAAAGTTAAAATTAAGAAACATTTTTCCAACTCAACCAGTTGGTCTCTGATCTATGAATTATAGAATTCCAATGCTATTTTATATAAGAATGTGAGAAAAATTCCCCACATTAATTAAAGTCGGAAAATACCAATCACCCATTATATACACAACCCTATGGAAAACTCTCAAAGGATACAAATTCCCAGTACTTCCACTGTGCATCCACAGCAAAGTTTGCTGGTGAGGCCCTAAAAGAAGTCACTTGTCAGTTTTTATAGCATCATTCTCTATATTTCCCATCTGGATTCTTAACATCAGTGGGACATGGTAAAAGTTTAACAACCAGTTCTCCAGAAGAAAATTAAGGCTCTTAAAGCATTTGTTGATTTCTGTGGAATAAATCCTCCCATAGGGCTGATTTCAAGGTACCAATGTGATGTCATTGTACAAAGTTGGGGAAAGACGGCCCTACCCAGCCAGGGAGCCATACCACCTGGTTCCAGCACAGTAGAACCAGGTCAAAGGGAAGGTCGCACGGGATGAGCAATGAACTTACAAGTATAAGTCATGCCAGGGGACTAATTAGAAAAGTTTAAGGAGTTGTTGGCTCATAGAATTTGAAGGCAGGGAAATTTAATTTAGTGAGATATCAGCACAAACAATCTGTGGAAGGTAAAAGGAGTCAAATTTTGATCACTGTAAATAAGGAAGAACTGGAAGAAATCTCTTAGAAGTTTAACAGAGATATGCTCCCTCTCTTAGAGGAAATCTTAGTTTCTTTTAACCTGGAGAAGTTAAGGAGACAATGGAAGACTTCTTAATATTAGATGGTTGAGAATTCAACTGCTGTTAGAGTTCTCTACATTCTTTGAGCCTATGAGGCTGAAACTGCAATTAAACTAAAACATAAAAATCTTAATGCTTTCATCTTATGATCTGAAGAAAGTTCACGCATTGTGGGTATGTATATATAGATGAATTTATACAAGAGATTTTGAGTTTATTTGTAATATAATAATTTTTAAAAATTCAAATATATAAGTATTTTATATTTTATAAATATAAATTTTACTATTTCCCAAACGTCGTAATAAAATAATTCATATATTTCTTATAACCCCTATAGTCTATCTTCAGGCTTAGAAGTGGTTTTCATTGGTTTGTTTGTTAAATTTTTTGTCTACTTTACTTAGTATGGCCAAATACTTCTCAAAGTAATTTCAGGTTTTTCTAACAACTATTGGTAAATCTATATTTCAAATAAATCCTAACCCACAGCATAGGAGGCTGACTGTAGTTTAAGCCTCTTATCCCTCAATACTGTGTGGTGTATAAGAGTTTAACTTACTATTGAGATTCTATAAGAAACCACTTCACGCAACCTACATTTTTCTATTAAGACTCACCAAGTATTAAGTCCTTTAGCCTTTGCAGTGTTTTCAAGCACAGGGGTGAGCTGGTCCACTTGGTCCTTAAAGTAATTTAAAAATAACAACCCCGTCTCTGAAACTTGTTGCTGTCCTGGCAGTCAACTCTAATGCCCCCCTTCAATATTAAAACAAGGTTCTACTTGAAATACCATGTAATTGAAATTACAAGCTCTGCGTTCTTGCTGGCAGTAAGCCAAAATATTTGAAATCAGCTTATAGTAAGCATATATTGAACTAAGAACTGTCATGTTACAATATGGGATTCATTATGGTCATTGTTCTAGTTTACCCAGGGGTCCACTAGTGTTAAACACAATGTGAATTTCCTAAAACTCTGAGATATTCAATAATAGAGTCCCTTTCCAGGTCCTTCTGCCTTCTTTGATAATAATGCTTTGTTTTGCTATTCTTTTGTGCACGGTGCCTTCCAGCTAGAATATGCTCAAACAATTTTGGAACAACAAAATACAGTGTAAAATCCACAGGCTTTAGAGTAAAAGAGAATATCTCTTAACTCCCAGTTTCAGCATTTATGAGCTCTGTGACTATGAATATGTTAATTTTTTAGAGCTTGTGTTTCCTAGTCTTAAAAAATGGAATTAACAACACCTGCCTGGTTGGAGTACTATAAAAATTAGAAATAATGCCTGTAAAGCTCCTAGAACAATGCATGGACATGGATGGACACTGAATTCAGGAACTTCGAGGATGACTAATTGATTCTAAGAAAGCATCATTTCCCTGAGCATTCCGATTCTCCAAAAGCAGTGTACCAAAGCAAATTAATCTCTATTCATGTGGATTTTAGACTTTCTGTTTGTGGATCACACACAGCTTTTTTTATTGTGGTAAAATACACATAACATAACATTTACCGTTTTATATTTTAAAATTAAGATTGAATGACATTAAGTACATTCACAATGCTGTGCAACCATCACAACTATCTAACTATAGAAATTTTTCATCACCCCAAAAGAAAACCTCAAACCCATTAAATACTCACTTCCCTTTTTTCTTTCCTCCCTGGCCCCTAGAAAACCCTAATCTACTTTCTGTCTCTATGAATTAGCCAATTCTGGATATTTCATGTAAATGAAATCATAGAATATGTAAGCTTTTATGTCTGGCCTCTTTTACTAAGTGTAATGTTTTCAATGTTCTTCCATGTTGCAGCATGCAATAGAACTCTATTTCTTATGGCTGAATAACGTTCTCTCATATAGTTTATCCATTCATTAGTTCATGTATGTTGGGTTATTTACAGCTTTTGGTTATTGTGAATAGTGTTGCTATAAACAGTTTTGTAAAGGTTTTTCCTCAAATACCTGCTTTCAACTGGTTTGGATATATTCCTAGGAGTGGACTTGGTAGACTGTTTGGTAATTCTACGTTTCACAACATTAATTTTGTTCCCTTAAGAATTGCAAACTAGAAATTTTAAGTTAAATATAAATATGTCATATGACCCAGCAATTCCACTCCTAGGAATCTCCCATGAGAAACGAAAACATGTCCACAGAAAGATCTGCATAAAAATCTTCATAGCCACGCTATTAATACTAGCCCAGTACTAAAAACAATCCAAATGTCCACCAACTCACGAACAGACGTACAAAACATAGTGAATCCAAACATGGAATACTAGTATTCATCAATAAAAAGCAATAAACTACTTTTTCCTATGTAACATGGTCATACTGCAACATGGCTGCAACATGGATGAACCTCAAAAACATTATTTAAGTGAAAGAGGCCAGACCTAAAATAACATATACAGTATTATTCCATTTATATGAAATTTCTAGAATAGGCAAATGTATAGGAACAGAAAGTGTATCAGTGGCTTCCTGAGTCTAAGAGCAGACATGGATATTATTAATAACTGTAAATAGGCATGAGGAATCTTGCTGGGGTGATGACAGTGTCTTCAAACTGCATTATGATGATGGTTTCACAACTCAGAAATTTTAAAATGTTTATTATATACTTAAAATGGGTAAATTTTATAATACCTAAATTATGCCTCAACAAAGTTGTAAAAGCAATTACATAGGAGAAAATGAAAAGTAAAAAAACATGCTATTCCTCCTTGTTATCCTTTGCTGCTCTAAGTCTATAAATTCATCATCATGCTCAAGAAAAACAGGTTTCTAACAGGTGTCCTTGTCATCTATCGAATTGTTCTCCACTCAAATTTAACTACATCAAGTCACCACCAGATTATTCCTCCTAATAATAAGAGAGCTGGACTTAAAGTCAATAGAAATCATGGCTGTGAATGAAATTACTCAGAGAGAGTGCGCAAGATGAGAACAAAATAGGGACCAGAAGTATTGGTTAACGTCAAAATTTTAGGGGAAGACAGGAAGATGTCTAGCAAAGAAGACTAAGATGGATGGTCAGGAAGCCAGATGATCAGAAGGGAATGGGGTCTATGAAGACAAAAGAAGCAGGACCTTCAGGAAGAAAAAGTGGTAATTAACCTTATCAATTTCCACAGAAGGATGAAATAAAATGAAGGCTGAAAGGAGTTCATTGGATTTTGATATGCAGAAATATATTTTCACTTTTGCAATGAATTAAAGAACTCATTAGTGAGAAAGAAGCTGTGTCTTTCTTTTCTAAGATGTTGGTGAAAGGGCAGAAGACAGGTAAGGGCAATAGTAGCTAAAGGTGGAAAATGAAATCATTTGTACATTTGTTTGCCATTGAAAAATGCTTGAGAAAGTCCATAGTAGGACATTAGAAAGTAGAAAGAGAAAGTAGAAAGAGAAGTGTTAAAAATACAGCAAAAGACAGAGAAGTACATTTTTAGAAATGGGGAGAAAGGATTCTATCAAGAGCAATCCTGGAACATGATAATTTAAACCTCTTCTGAGATTGGATGAAAACAAATGAGAGGGGCTGCTTACACAGATGAATACAGGCTTATGGATGTTAAAGGACTTTACACCTGAGGGACCCAAGTTTTGTTTGTTTGTTTTTACTTGCTTGCTAGTTTTATTTTTTTCTTGAGAAGTAGGAGGCTAGGATCAGGTTTGGCATAATTGGTAGGGACAATAAGATAGATATTGAGGGCAGATTAAAACTGGACATTAGCAGCAAAGGAAGGCTAAACGGAGAGACATTGATGAAATGCGCTGTTCAGGGACTGGCTGGATAAGGCAGCCATAAGGAGGCAATGGCTTAGGGCCTGGAGTTCTTAGGGAAGTCAAAGAAGAGGAAGAGTGGGACTGATGGAGTTAGAAAATGAAAAGGAGGGTATTACCACTGACACACTGGAGTTCAAGTCCAGAAGAAGAACAAAACTAGGTTATGATAAGGTTACAGGTATGGCCACAGGCGTGAAGTATTGGGTGGAAGGTGTGGAAGAATACAATGTAGAAAAATTTTGGAGATAGAATGTTGGATAGATTGGTTATGTCATGTCAAAATCCTCAGTGACTGAGGAGTGTGAGTGCCAAATTGAAATTCTATAAACCTAAATGTCAATCAACAGATGAATGGATAAAGAAAACGTGGTACATATAAACAATGGAGTACTATTCATGTATACAAAAGAATGAGATCCAGTCATTTACACAGCATGGATGGATCTGGAGGAGACAATGTTGAGTAAAGTAAGCCAGGCACCAAAAGACAAACTTGGCATGTTCTCACTTATTTGTGGGAGCTAAAAATTAAAACAATTGAACCCATGGAGATAAAAGAGTTGAAGGATGGTTGCCGGAGGCTAGGAAGGGTAGTATGGGTTGGGGTGGAGGGAACTGAAGATAGTTTAATGGGTACAAAAATATAGTTCAAAAGGATAAAACCTAGTATTTGCTAGCACAACAGGGTGACTACAGTCAATAATAATTTAACTGTACATCTAAAAATAACTAAAAGAGTATAATTGAATTATTTGTAACATGGAGAATAAATGCTTGAGGTTATGAATACCCCATTTACCCTGATGTTATTATTGTGTATTGCACACCCATATGAAAACATCTCATGTATCCCATAAATATATCCACCTATGTACCCACAAAAACATAAACAATTTAAAAAATTAAAAATGAAATATATTTTTTTTTTTTGAGAGAGAGTCTCGCTCTTTTGCCCAGGCTGGAGTGCAGTGGCACAATTTTGGCTCACTGCAAGCTCCGCCTCCTAGGTTCGCACCATTCTCCTGCCTCACCCTCCCGAGTAGCTAGTACTACAGGCGCCCACCACCACGCCCGGCTAATTTTTTGTATAAAAATGAAATAAAATTGTTTATTTTTATTGGAAAAAAATTGTATCAGGTAATATGAATGTCAGAGGAAGAATTTTTTTATTTAACTTTTATTTTAAGTTCCGGGGTACATGTGCAGGTTTGTTATATAAGTAAACTTTTGTCACAGGGGTTTGTTGAACATGTTATTTCATCACCCAGCTATTCAGCCCAGTACCCGTTTTTACTGATCCTCTCCGCACTCCGTCCCTTCACCCTCTGATAGGCCCCAGTGTGTGTTGTTCCCCTCTATGTGTCCATGTCTTCTCATCATGTAGCTCCCATTTATAAGTGAGAACACACAGTATTTGGTTTTCTGTTCCTGTATTAGTATGCTAAGCATAACAGCCTCCAGTTCCATCCATATTCCCAGAAAGGACATGATCTCATTCTTCTTTAGGACTGCATAGTATTCCATAGTGTATATGTACCACATTTGCTTTATCCAGTCTACCATTGGTGGGCATTTAGGTTGATTCCATGTCTTTGCTATTGTAAATATTGCTGCAATGAACATACGTGTTTTTATGACAGAATAATTTATATTCCATTGAGAATATACCCAGTAATGGGATTGCTGGGTCATGATATTTCTGTTTCTTGGTCTTTGAGTAACTGCCATGCTGTTTTCCACAATAGTTGAACTAATTTACACTCCCACCAACAGCATATAAGCATTCCTTTTTCTCTGCAACCCCACCAGTATCTGTTAATTTTTGACTTTTTAATCATAGCCATTCTGACTGGTGTGAGATGGTATCTCATTGTGATTTTGATTTGCATTTCTCTAATGATCAGTGATATTGAGCTTTTTTTTCATATGCTTGTTGGCTGCATGTAGGTCTTCTTTTGAAAATTGTCTATTCATGCCCACTTTATAATGGTTTTTTTTTTCCTTGTAAATTTGTTTAAGTTCCCTATAGATGCTGAATATTAAACCTTTGTCAGATATATAGTTTGCAAAAATCTTTCTCCCATTCTGTAAGTTGTCTGTTTACTCTGTTGATAGTTTCTTTTGCTATGCAGAAGCTCTTTAATTAGATCCCATTTATCAATTTTTGCTTTTGTTGCAATTGCTTTTGGCATCTTTATCGTGAAATTTTTGCCTGTTTCTATGTCAAGAATGGTATTGCCTAGGTTGTCTTCCAGAATTTTTATAGTTTTGAGTGTCACATTTAAGTCTTTAATTCATCTTGAGTTAATTTTTGCAGATAGTATAAGGAAAGGATCCAGTTTCAATCTTCTCCATATGGCTATCCAGTTATCCCAGCATCATCTACTGAATAGGAAGTCTTTTCCCCATTGTTTGTTTTTGTCAGCTTTGGTGCAGATCAGATAGTTGTAGGTGTGCAGCCTTATTTCTGGGCGCTCTATTCTGGTATATGTGTCTGTTTTTGTGCCAGTACCATGCTGTTTTGGTTACTGTAGCCCTATAGTACAGTTTGAAGTCAGGTAGCATGATGCCTCCAGCTTTGTGGGGTTTTTGTTTGCTTGTTTGTTTGTTTCTTAGGATTGCCTTGGCTATTTGGGCTCTTTCTTGATTCCATGTGAATTTTAAAATATTATTTTCTAGTTCTGTGAATAATGTCATTGGTTGTTTAATAGGAACAGCATTGAATCTACAAACAGCTTTAGGCAGTAGAGCTATTTTAATGACATTGATTCTTCCTATCTATGAGCATGGGATGTTGTTTCATTTGTTTGTGTCATCTCTGATTTCTTTGAACAGTGTTTTGTAATTCTCATTGTAAAGATCTTTCACCTGCCTAGTTAGCTGCATTCTTAGGTATTTTATTCTTTTTGTGGCAACTGTGAATGGGATTGTGTTGCTGATTTGGCTCTTGCCTTGACTGTTGTTGGTTTAGGAGTGCTACTGACTTTTGTACATTGATTTTGTATCCTGAGACTTTGCTGAAATTGTTTTTCAGCTGAAGGAGCTCTTCCAGCTTTTGCCCATTTGGTATGATGTTGGCTGTGGGTTTGTCAGATATGGCTCTTATTATTTTGAGGTATGTTACTTCCAAACCTAGGTTATTGAGAGTTTTTAACATAAAGGGGTTTTGAATTTTATTGAAAGCCTTTTCTGCATCTATTGAGATAATCATGTAGTTTCTTGTTTAGTTCTGTTTATGTGATGAATCACATTTATTGATTTGCATATGTTGAACCAACCTTGCATCCCAGGGATAAAGCCCACTTGATTGTGGTAAGCTTTTTGATGTGCTGCTGGATTCAGTTTGCCAGTATTTTGTTGAGGATTTTTGCATCAACATTCATTAAGAATATTGTCCTAACGTTTTCATTTTTTGTTGTGTCTCTGCAAGGTTTTGCTATCAGGATGATGCTGGCCTCATAGAATGTTAGGGAGGAGCCCTTCCTCATTAATTTTTTAGAATAGTTTCAGCAGGAATGGTATGAGATTTTCTTTGTACATCTGGTAGAATTCAGCTGTGAATCCATCTGATCCTGGGCTTTTTTTGATTGGTAGGTTATTTATTACTGATTCAATATCAGAGCTTACTATTGGTCAATATGGAGATTCAATTTCTTCTTGGTTCATTCTTGGGAGGATGTATGTATCCAGGAATTTATCCATTTCGTCTAGATTTTCTAGTTTATCTGCATAGATGTGTTTATATTATTATCTGATGGTTATTTGTATTTCTGTGGGGTAAGTGATAATATCCCCTTTGTTGTTTCTGATTGTGTTTATTTGGGTCTCTTTTCTTCATTAGTCTAGCTAGCCATCTATGTAATTTATTAATTTTTTCTAAAAACCAACTCCTGAATTCACTGATCTTTTGAATGGTTTTTCATGCCTCTGTTTCCTTCTTTCCTCTGATTTTTCTTATTTCTTGTCTTCTGCTAGCTTTGGGGTTGGTTTTCTCTTGGTTCTCTAGTTCTTCTATTTGCAAGGTTAGGTTGCTAAATTGAGATCTTTCTAACTTTTCAATGTGGGCATTTAGTGGTATGATTTCCCTCTTAACACTGCCTTAGCTGTGTCCCAGAAATTCTGGAACATTTTATCTTTGTTCTCATTAGTTTCCAAAAACTTCTTGATTTCTGCCTTAATTTCATTATTTACCCAAAAGTCATTCTGGAGCAGGTTATTCAATTTCCAAGTAATTTTATGGTTTTGATTGAATTTCTTAGTTTGGATTTCTAAATTGGTTGTGCTATGGTCCAAGAAACTGGTTTTTATGATTTCTGCTCTTTTGCATTTGCTGAGCAGTGTTTTATTTCTGATTATGTGATCAATGTTAAAGTATGTGCCATGTGGCAATAAGAAGAATGTATATTCTGTTGTTTTGGGATGGAGAGTATTGTAAGTGTCTGTCAGGTCCATTTGATCCAGTGCTGAGTTCAGGTCCTAAATATCTTTGTTAATTTTCTGCTTCGATGATCTGTTTACAACTGTCAGTGCAATGTTGAGGTCTCCCACTATTATTGTGTGGAAGTCTAAGTTGCTTTGAAGGTCTCTCAGAACTTGCTTTATGAATGTGGCTGCTCCTATGTTAGGTGCATGTATATTTAGGATATTTAAGTCTTCTTGAATTGAACTCTTTACCATTATGTAATGCCTTTCTTTGCCTTTTTTTTTTTTTAATCTTTGTTGATTTAAAGTTTGTTTTGTCTGAAAGTAAGATTGCTACCCCTGCTTTTTTCTGTTTTCCATTTGGTTGTTAGATTTTTCTCCATGCCTTTATTTTGAGTGTATGGGTGGCACTGCATATGAGATGGGTCTCTTCAAGACAGCATACCAATGGGCCTTGGTTCTTTATTCAGCTGACCATTCTGTGCCTTTTAATTGAGGCATTTAGCCTGTTACCAAAGGATTTTTATTTAGAGATGAAAATGAATGATCAGGAAGTTGCAGTGGAGAGCTATGATAAACAATACTGCCTCTCATAACTGTGGCATGAAAAAGTAATGAATATTTGCATAAAAGAACAAGTGATAAATGCCTGGGAAAAAGGTTTCTATTAAGGACAGAAAATGGAAGCAGCAATGGACAAAGAAGTTAAAGATATGGAGCAATTTATTTTCCATCAAATAAGAATTTAAGCTAAGAGTTTTAAGGGCATACTGCCTTAGGCAGAGCTTTCCAACCGTGTTCTAGAAGCATGTTTTAGACATGCCTTGGAGATACTAAGACCTTATAGTTTCCAAAGCCATCCTGAGTTAAACTAAATCCTATTACGTATAGTGGTACTGACACTATGGCCACAATGATGATAATAATATTATAGCATACTCAAACATTTAATTTGGAGCTACTCTTATTTAGTTAGATAAAAAGTTAAATTTCTAAAGAGATTAAAGGTCAAAAAATGAAAATTACTCAGATCCACATTATCCAATGACCTCAGCCTAATAATTGGATGCATGGGAGGTACCTAAGACACAGGACCTCCCTCTTTAAGTGCAGTTAAAAGAACTACAGTGTGACATTTGAAGTATACCATTATATTCTACTTATGACACTAACCATTTGGAAAAAGTGGCCAATGAATAAAAGGACACCTAAAAGTTCTCAGGGTGATTTTTCCTCCTTCAGTTCAATCTACCAAGCATTTATTGAGTATCTCTTCTTCTTGGCACTGGGCTAGGTACTGAATATCTTGAGATGAACATGACTTGTTTGATAAAAATTATGTTTCATTTTATTGTATTATATTGATTTATTATAAATATATTCTAGTGTTGATAAATCACAGAATCTACATCATGGAACTCTCTGAACTCATATCAAACAAGGGTAAAATAATTTGATTGAAGATTTTGCAAGCTACACTGCCACCTATTTGCTAAAATTCTAAAGGACATTCAGAGTAAACCTAAAGGAATTCTAGTTCTATATGATTGGGAGTGCCATTCCCTCTGTGCTTCATTTCACATCTTTAAAATGGAGATGATAATAATACTAACTTCTAGGTTTGTTGAAATAATAAAAAGCATTTTAGCAATGCACTTACAAATGTTAGTTATTGATTTTTGAAAACCAGCCACAGACCTGGACAGTTTGCCTTGCTACAGTCTATTTTACTGACAGCATGAAAACACATCAAAAGTCGACTATTTGACATTTGCACATCATGGCTGAGCAAAGGCTTAAAACCACAGATAAAATGAGTATGTTATGCTTTAACTTGTAACATACAAAACATGATTTATTAAGTTTCTTTGCTTTCCTTTTATGTCAACAGCTCTATGAAAAAGCCATTGGTCTAAGAAATGTAGAACATCAGCTTTCTGTTGTCTAGCAGGAAACCAGTCAACAGTGGAATAAGGAGGCTTTCTGAAATGTTACTGGGATGTTGTTTAACCTAAAGTCACGAGCTAACTACATTCTTTAGAATCAGCCTTCAAAGACAGAATTTAAATTGGGCAGTTTCACAAAAAGGGGGAAAGAGGAAATTTGGTGTTTTACAAATTTGGATTAGGACTAATGTAGTTAAGATTTAATGTTCATTAAAAGAATAAGTGATAGAATTGGCTAGGGTTCACTCCTGAGTGTAAAACACTTTCTCATAAATTTCTGACAATTTTTATTTATTAATGACATTGGATTTATGTTTTTTCTTTTCTCAAGTTAGACACACTTGCAAATCATTTAAAGTATAAAAAATTATAACTGTGGCCTCCTATATCTAATTTTATGAGTCTTGAAAAAGTTTAATGACATTATTTAACATAAGTAAATGTTTTGTTACTTGACCAAAGCAAACATGATTTTTAGGCCCTTAAAGGCATTCAACATCTCCAATATAAATGTCTTTGCAAAGAAAATACTTTTATAATTCTCTAAATCATTAAGCCCCAAAGATGCTTACTAAAAAAGACAAAACATTCACATGATGCAAAAGGAGCAGACAGCTATGTGTTATTGTTAATGCTCCATAAGAAAATAGGGTAAACACTGAGATTTCAGAGCAGTTTGAATGGGTAATTTCAAAGTTTGTTTACAGCAGGGCAATTCTCATGTTCAAAGCAAACCTTACACATAAATCTTGTGTATAAGACAGATACCATTGAAACTGCTCCCTGAAGTCCAGGTACATACTCCCTGGCCTCCAGAAACTAGTGGGAAAGTGATCATTTGAATCCCATTAGTGCCCCAAGGTGGGCCACCAGGGCTTTGGAGTGTGACAGATAGGTTCCAATCATACCTACACCATTAACTGTAGTTACTTACCTTCTCTAAAACTTAGTTTTTCCATCTAAAAATTAAGATAAACTTACCTCACAAAGGGGTTGTATAATTTTAAATAAGTTAATGTAAGTAAGGCCTTAATTTCAATTATTTCATGTGATTATAGCAGAGTTCCTGCTCTTTCAGGGGAAGTATATAGTCTAGGAGAGCTGTGGGCCATTCATAATTAGTTTCCCCACCTGTATCTCTATCAATATCTACAGCAGTAAATCTCAAGAAAGGTCTGGCCACCCAGAGTGGCAGGTATCCCACTACCCACCAGATGGGAACTCCTGGGTTGGACAGTCATGTGGACAAATAACAGTGCAGCAGAGATGTTAACATGATGAGTGTGACCACCTTAACCCAGGCTGGGAGCAGAAGGAGGGATGAAGGATGGTGTGCAGCTTCCTAGGTTATTAACTAGGAGAAACAGTGGTGATATCCTGTAGGAAGAAGTTTCTACAATAATGACAATGAGGTGGGGCACCGGCCAGAAGACAGGAATGGAAACCGAAAGGGGTCTGGAGGTGGAAGTTGTGTTGGGAATAGAAAAGACTGCAAGCAAAATTTGAATCGAGCATGTTCATTCATATTGTCATCTCCCAGGAATGCAGTCTAGTGAGGCAAATCCACCAAAGTATTATTGATTTCCCCACGTTGATCACTGATTTGGCCTCAAGTGGTGAGGCCACAGGAACACACAGGTGTCAGGAAATGCACCCGTGGCAGAGGTTAATGACTTCCACTTCCAAGGTCTCCCTACTGTCTGCTTGCATTTGACTGTCCTTAGGCTGCAGGTTCTTCAGGCTGAGATATTCTTGTCACTTTCTCCTGGAACAACAGACTCTACATGGCCATTTCTCAACTTTTGTGATCTCCAAGTACAGGCGTCTACTAGTTCTTGATTACCTTTTCTTGATATCATTTGAAGTTTGTCTCCTTCGCTAATGAACCCTTTATATTTCTTCTTCGATTAGGTGATCTTTCCAGAAATTTCTTTTTTAAAGTATGCTTGTATTCTCACTACTGGAATGCAAATACTTTCTTGATAAACATAAAAAACCACTAGTGAAACTTAAAAAGGAAATGACAAGTTTCAGAAATTCTGATTTAAGTAAAATAAATACAGACATCTGATTCACAATTCTTGAGAAATACAAATACTTTTTTGTAGTTGTGACATTGTGGAGAGATATTTACTTACTTACTTACAGATTACTCAGCTTCCTTTTTTCCCAAGAAGTTTGGTTATTTCTGAAACTAGATGTCCCAATATTCTGAACAAAATAACTGGAAGTTAAGATTTCAATTCTGTCTTCTAATTTATAAGATTCTTGTGAATATGATTTAAGCTTTCTTTAAGAAACTTTATAAAAATCTCTAGATGAAATACTTTCTGTGTAAGCAAACTAAATAATCTCTAGAAGCTGATGAATAGTTTTTTGTATTCTGGGAAAAGGTCTCCCAAGCTTTTCTTGAAATATTGAAATGCTAAATCTGCTCTTAAAAAAAAAAATCATATAAGAAGGCATGCTTTAGAACAGCTAGTTATTGTATGATGGTTAAACTCTTTGATTTTGCAAAAGAAGAACAAAAGGAAGGACTTTATCTACTTTAAACATGTAAAACTACAATAACTAAAACAGAAATAACATATAAGTTAATGGAGGCTAACTCTCCATTGCCTAGATGATAATGGTTAACTTAGTGCAGCCTACATTTGGCGGACGTGGAGTAGGTACAATCCTGGCTCCCCAGGCTTACAAACTGAGAGATTTAAAGCAATCTATTACATCTTCCTCAATCTTACTTTTCTCATGTATAAGTTGGTTAATAATTACAATCTGCTCGCAAACAAAATGGGATGTTTGTACAATGCCTGGTAAAAATTAAAGATTTAATAAATATTAGCTGTGACAATATTATACACAGTAACTAAGATGAAAAGAAAAAGTTCAAATTAATAAAGAAGGGATGAATTATCAAAAACAAATGACACTAATAAATTGTTTCTTTTTTTTTGTTGAGACAGAGTCTCACTCTGTTGCCCAGGCTGGAGCACAGTGGCATGATCTCAGCTCACTGCAACCTCCGCCTCCAAGGTTCAAACAGTTCTCCTGTCTCAGCCTCCCAAGTAACTGGGGTTACAGGTGCCTGCCACCATGCCCAGCTAATTTTTTGTATTTTTAGTAGAGATGGGGTTTTGCCATATTAGCCAGGCTGGTCGCAAACTCCTGACCTCAGGTGATCCGTCTGCCTCGGCATCCCCAAGTGCTGGGATTACACACCCAGCCTCTAACAAATTTTATTTGGAAATACATTGTTAAACACTTGCCTCACAATAGCCACCAAAATAAACTCGCAATTGATTGAAGAATTCCAAGAGGAAAATGTGAAGAACTTTTAGGTAATATTTGTCTAATATTGGAGAGAAAAAACTGTATAAAATGAATGGAAGAAATTGGAAAGATAAAAATATAGCTTCTCTATAATAAAAAAGCTATTATAACATTAAAAGACAAGAGAAAAATTGCTAAAAATTATTTGCCACAATATGAAATGATACAAGTCATTATTTTTAATACATGATAAATACCAACAAGTCAATAGGAAAATAAGCTCTCTGAAAGAAATATGGCCAGGAGCACAAAAAAACATTAAAAAGTCTAACAAATATATGTAAAAATTATTTATTAGTGATTAAAGAAATTCACTGGTAAAGCAGGAAATCCAACTTCAAGGACAAAAAATTTCATTTTATATTTATCAACATGATGAAACAATTTTGTGGGATTTTTACTTTTCATTTATAGATTTTAAGAGAATACTTAATTCTGGCAAGAGTTTAGGAGGTTCCTGGTAAATATGCCGAATGGCCTTCCTCTGGAATGTATTAAGAACTTTAAGATTGTTCGTATACTTTAACCCTTTAAGGACTTCAGCCTGAGGAAAACATTGAGACACTGACTGTGATTTTTGTTCTCCAAAGCATTACTTTCAAGCCTCAAATCTCAGAAGCAATCTAAACCAGTGTGTCCCAACACCTTCACATCAAAACAAATAAAGGAAATAATAATATTTGTACAGTACACAGAGAACCCAGAATAGGCTGCTTGCACGGAATGAAAGTTCAACCAGTTACCAGAAGGACTGGAACGCCAAGGTCCCAGCATATCTGTCACCAATCCCAATGATCAGTAGCCTGGGACAAACTATTTGGGAATATCCAACCTAAAAGCCTAACATTAAATCACGTATGGCAACTCTATGTTACGATTTAACACCAAAATTAAAGTCTTAAACTTTTAAAAGGTGAATAATAAGAAGCTACTTGGTCTAATTGGTACTAAAACAGATAAGGCTGCAATAATGCACAGCCATTAGAATTAGACTAACAGAGAAGTTTTATGTAAGAATATGCTTATTGCATTTAGCTTGTAAGATAGATGTAAATTTTTTTTAACTTTCAGAAAAACAAAACCATAGTGGGAAAAAAGAATATGCTTATGATGTAAAGAAAAGCAGAATGTAAGGCTTTTTATATTCAATTTTAAAAAGAGTTTAATTTCTGAAAAAGGAATTTTCATTCAATATAACCTAACAGTCAACATCCTTTCAATATAAACATATAAACATAATCATTTTCCAAATGTTCTTTTAATATACATATTAGGTCAACATAATATCAGGAATATAAAATATTTTTTCAGTTTGGGTCAGCACACTTTTCAGATTCAGAACACAAATATGGTCACTTTTTACAATAAGCAGAAATATGATCTTGATTAGATGAATGTGGATAAAGGGTAAAAAAGAACCCTGCAAATGTGTAAGCTTCTGTAGGGAAGCACTCAAAATCCACCATTTTATGTAATCTATGTAGTTTTCGTAGCTGAAGAAGGAGAGGAACATGTAAAGGAAACTCTCTTGTGGGTAATTTAAAGTTTTTCCATTTCCACAAGGGATTGGGTATTAATGTGTTTCCCAGCACACATCCTGCACAAGTCATAGTCAGAGCTATTAGGCTTTACCTCAAAACACAAACATAATCCATATTACTTTTTTTCTCTTCAGCCCATGTCTACTGCAATCTAACGAAATTTGCAGCAGGTGACAATCACTTTAATAAAGAATTAGCAATAACTTCAAAATACTGAAAATGTAAAAATATAGTTTCCTTTTTGCTCATCATGTTCAGAACTAAGAGACTCATGACTGGGATCTCATGTATGACATCTCATGAGATGTCATAAATCTCTTTGGGTATTATTTACCTAGAAATTAATTATACTTGTTCTGCATCAATGTATATTAGACCACACTCCCTTCCCATTATTTTAAAAATTAAAGGCAGAATTTAACTGATACCACAAAACAATGTCATACTTTTATTAATGGAGAAACAGTAAAATTATGTAAAGGGATTGAATTAATTACCAAAACCATAATCAATGTTTAAACATTTATTATGTCACACTTTATCATTTCAGGCCATTTTTTCCCTATGCAAATGTAACATTTAGAAGTTACATTTTCAAACTCATAGATGTTTTAAAAAATAATATTTGCATAGGTCTGGGCAAATATTTTCATCTTTAATATGTCAGAAATCAACAGACCTGAAATGTCAAAAGGAAAAATCCCACCAGATCCCAAAATTTGGTTAGATAACTTGCCTACTATAGCACTTAATTTTGAGCAGCTTTATTGGCATCTTAGCCGATGAGTCATAAAAGCCAAGTGAAATTCCACAGGCCAGAAGGAAAAAGAAATAGCAAAAACCTTTAGGATTGAGCAAAATAGGTACTAGTCACTGTTCTTTAACATAAATTTCATTGCTACAATTAGCCGCCAGCAATTTGCCAAAACTATCTTTCAAGGGACAAAATTCATCATAATTTATTGCTTCTATTTGGTGAGATTATAATGAACATTCATTTCTTTTTCATTTTGCAAGAGTACAAGTTGAAATATGTTTAATCTTAATTCCATAAATGCTAGCTCTGTGCCTAGTTTTCCATTATAGATGTACAATGCAAGAAAAATTGCAAGTTGTTCATTAATTCATTCACTCAACTTTGCTTCTATTGCTCAACTATTTAAATCAATTTACATAAAATCACAAACCCTCTAAAATATGTGCAACAATTTATGTACCATAAAATTATACTTGAGTATGAAAAATAATCTGGAACATGTTTTATTGGAAACATTTAAAATGTTAAGTTGTGAGTATGATGAAAGAGACAAAATGTTTCTGTGGGCAGGGTTGTGTGTACAGCATAGCAATATTAATAAGAAAGAAGATATAAAGCAGGAGTATGTATAGTTAAATACATAATGTAAAGGTCCACTAAAGAACTATTCCTCACCCATATTTTATACAGGAATTATATGAGTACAATTTTTTATGCTTCCTGTCAAGCCTAAGTGATGATTTTATAATTTTGTTTCTTTCAAATGTATAGATTTTTAAAAATTATTTTTGACAAATCTCACCTGGAATCAAATGTATAGATCTTTTTATGCATGCCTTACAACAGAAGAGGTAAAGATCTGGAAAAGAAGAAATGCAATAGAGGAATGAATCTCCAAGAAGACACGGTATTTGGCCTGAAAGTAGTATGTATGTTTCTGGAGAAAAGAAATAAAAGGCATTTGTGCAACTTGCATATTGAGAAATGTCATATGACTTCAGCAGATTGCCAAAGTTTCTTTAAGTCTTAGCAGGCAATGTTTATTGTGTATAATTGAATTCCTCTTTTAACATAATTCCCAAAAGTATCTAGGACTTATTATAAGAGGATTCCACTCTGCTAATTAACATTCAGTCAGTGAATAGAAATACAGGAGGGACTCTGATGACTTATGTACTGCATTTGCCAAATAAAAAAATTAAAAATTAACAAAAAGCAATTCATCTAATTCTTTCTAGTAAAAAGAAATTCATTTAGGAGCAATGCTCTTGCTGTCCAATCTTTCTGAAATTATACATCAGTTGTATGTGTTAGAGAAGACATATGCGTAGATGCTTCATCTTCATGTTTTCCAATTATAGTTGTGAAAAGAGTATATTTGCATCTTATCCAAATTCATTATTTTTTAAGTTTCTATCCATGGGACCTTGGGAAATATGGCATATGTGAGAAATTTCAATGTCACACAATCAGATCCAAACTTCACTACTTGTGAGTAGAAGTAGAAAGAATCAGGAAGTGTGAAAAGGGTAAAAGCCATTCATTTGTTCCTACAGCAACAATAAACAGAATGTTGCATATACTAATCAACAAAACACAGTGATATGGTTTGGCAATGTCCCCACTGAAATCTCAACTTGAATTGTATCTCTCAGAATTCCCACACGTTGTTGGAGAGATCCAGGGGGTGGTTATTGAAACATGGGGGCTGGTGTTTCCCATGCTATCCTTGTGACAGTGAATAAGTCTCATGAGATCTGATGGGTTTATCAGAGGTTTCCACTTTTGCTTCTTCCTTGTTTTCTCTTGCTACTGCCATGTAAGAAGTGCCTTTCACTGCCTGCTATCATTCTGTTCCCAGCCTTGGTTATGTTTTTATCAGCAGCATGAAAACAGACTGATACAGTAAATTGGTACCAGTAGAGTGGGGCATTGCTGAAAAGATACCTGAAAATGTGGAAGCGACTTTGGAACTGGGTAGCAGGCAGAGGTTGGAACAGTCTGAAGGGCTCAGAAGAAGACAGGAAAATGTGGGAAAGTTTGGAACTTCCTAGACACTTGTTGAATGGCTTTGCCCAAAATGCTGATAGCAACATGGAAAATAAAATTCAGTCTGAGATGGTCTCAGATGGAGAAGAGGAACTCGTTGGGAACTGGAGCAAAGGTGACTCTTGTTATGCTTTAGCTAAGAGACTGGCAGCATTTTGTTTCTGCCCTAGAGATTTGTGGTACTTTGAACTTGGGAGAGATGATTTAGGGTATCTGGAGGAGGAAATTTCAAAGGAGCAAAGCATTCAAGATGTAACCTCGGTGCTGTTAAAGTCATTCAGTTTTATAAGAGAAGCAGAGCATAAAAGTTTGGAAAATTTTGTAGCCTGACTATGTGATAGAAAACAAAAACCCATTTTCTGGGGAGAAATTCAAGTTGACTGCAGAAATTTGCATAAGTAGCAAGGATCCTAATGTTAATCCTCAAGATAAAATGTCTCCAGGCTATGTCAGAGAACTTCCTGGCAGCCCCTCCCATCACAGGCCCCAGAGGCCCAGGAGGATGGGCTGGGCCCAGGGTCCCTACGCTGTGTGCAGCTTAGGGACTTGGTGCCCTGTGTCCCACCTGCTCCAGCCATGGCTGAAAGGGGCTGACGTACAGCTCAGGCTGTAGCTTCAGAGGGTGGAAGCCCCAAGCCTTTGCAGCTTTGTGGTGTTGAGCACGTGGGTGCACAGAAGTCAAGAATTGAAGTTTGGGAACTTCTGCCTAGATTTCAGAAGATATGTGGAAACGCCTGGATGCCTAGGCAAAAGCTTGCTGCAGGAGCAGGGCCTGCATGGAGAACCTCTGCTAGGGCAGTGCAGAAGGGAAATGTGGGGGTGGAGCCCCCACACAGAGTCCCTACTGGGGCACCACATAGTGAAGCTGTGAGAAGAGGGCCACGGTCCTCCAGATCCCAGAATGGTAGATCCACTGACAGCTTGTGCCATGCTCCTGGAAAAGCCACAGCCACTCAACACCAGCCCATGAAAGCAGCCAGGAGAGAGGATGTACCCTGCAAAGCCATAGGGGTGGAACTGCCCAAGACCATGGGAACCCACCTCTTGCATCAGTGTGACTTGGATGTGAGACCTGGAGTCAAAGGAGATCATTTTGGAATTTTAAAATTTGATTGCCCCGCTGGATTTTGGACTTGCATGGGCCCTGTAACCCCTTTGTTTTGACCAATTTCTCCCATTTGGAATAGCTGTATTTACCCAATACCTGTACCCCCATTGTATCTAGGAAGTAACTAGCTTGCTTTTGCTTTTACAGGCTCATAGACAGAAAGGACTTGCTTTGTCTCAGATGAGACTTTGGACTGTGGACCATTGGATGATTGCTGAAATTAGTTAAGACTTTGGGGGACTGCTGGGAAGGTGTGATGATGGGGGCCAATCTTTACTGTGCCATTCTCGTGATAGTGAACAAGTCTCATGAGATCTGATGGGTTTATCAGGGGTTTCCGCTTTTGCTTCTTCCTCATTTTCTCTCTCTGCTGCCATGTAAGAAGTGTCTTTCACCTCCCGCCATGATTCTGAGCTCTCCCCACCCATGTGGAGCTGTAAGTCCAATTAAACCTCTTTTTCTTCCTAGCCTTGGGTATGTTTTTATCAGCAGCGTGAAAATGAACTAATACAACATCTGGCAAGATTAAAAATAATCAAATTTACCTCCAATCTAGCTCAGCAGATACTTTATCAAGATAATTCCAGAATTACCAGAGTCTCTAACTTTTGGATTAAGCTTGTCACAGATATTTTTTCCTTAGACATATACATTTTTCCCTTTTGCTTTCTTTCTCAGTAGTTTCCCCATCCCAGGACCTCTTTTCATACTGCTGTGGTTTCTCAGAGTCCTCCAATTCCGAAAAACCTGAGCAAGGCTTATCTCTTACGCTGAAATGTACGGATCCCTTTCTCTCATGAAAAACTACCTGTTCTGATCCAGTCCCCTCAAACTGTTGCTTTTCACTATGTACTTAATCCAGCGAATAATTCTACCTTTGATATTGGTGCCCAGACATGGTGGCTCACGCCTGTAATCTCAGCACTTTGGGAGGCTGAGGTGGGCAGATCACTTGAGGCTGGGAGTTTAAGGCCAGCCTGACCAACACGGTGAAACCTCATCTCTACTAAAAATACAAAAATTAGCTGGGTGTGGTGGCGTGCACCTGTAATCCCAGATACTAGGGAGCCAGAGCCACGAGAATTGCTTGAACCCAGGAGGCAGAGGCTGCAGTGAGCTGAGATCACACCACTGCACTCCAGCTTGGGTGACAGAGTGAGACTCCATCTTAAAAAAAAATAAAATAAAATGAAAAATAAAAAAAGATATTGGCTACTGATAATAGCCTAATACTTATCCCCTTTTCATTACAGGTGTTAACAGTGATTCCGTGCCTAAATACAAATTTGCAAATAAGTGCCAATTGTATGGATCCCAACAAGTTCTATGAAAGACAGTTTGGGCACTGGGAACCATGAGTTTTTGTCCTGCCCTGTCTGTGTGACCTGGGACAAATCACAAGATCTTTTGGAAGCTCAGTATGCTCATCTGAAGCTGAGTAAGCACTACTTCACAGCAAAGTGGTCAGGATAAAGAGATAAGCCACAGAAATGACAAAATTCAGACACCATTGGTATAAAATATGTGAAGCACTTAATAATTAAAAAGTGCTGTACAAATATGTGATATCATCCTAGTCAAATTTATGTATTTCCCCAAGTAGATAAAACTCTCCAGGAGGAGAATATACCAAAAGCATAACTTTTAGTAAACCCTGGGCATTTTAGGAAACCTTTTTTATAGAAGTCTTTTTAATTTTCTTTTCTACTTTAAGTAAGAAATGATGACCAGTTACATAAAATCTTATGAGAGTCAGATTATAATGAGCTAGTCATCACTGACTAATGAATATAATAACTTAAAAAATTTACAAGGAAAAAACAAAAAAGTCAGTAAGATATTTACTATCAATGGTCTTTCTTAGTTATCTTCATCTTCCCTTTACACCCATATGTTTATTTAATACTTTTACAGCAAAATGGATTTTTTAAGATAAAGGAAGCTCATTCCTGTAATCCCAGCACTTTAGGTGGCCGAGGAAGGAGGATTGCCTGAATCTAGGAGTTCAAGAGCAGCCTGGGCAACACAGCTAGATTCTGTCTCTACAAAAAATAAAATTTTACTGGGTGTGGTGGTGCACATCTGTAGTCCCAGCTACCCAGGAGGCTGAGGTGCTGAGGTGGGAGGAATGCTGGAGCCCAGAAGGTCAAGGCTGCAGTGAGCTGTGATAGCACCACTGAACTCAGCCTGGGCAACAGAGCTAGACGCTTGTCTCAAAACAGAAAAAAAATAAGAAAGCCATAGAAATTATGCAATCCAAAATCATTGACATTAAGTGTTCATCAATCATTGATCTAAAATAATGTATTATATTTATGAAGCTAAAAGGTCATAATCAATACCTGCCTGTTTGGTATTTTCTTTTCACAGTTGTCTTTTTGTTGGTTTACTAAATGGCTTTACCTGACAAATACAGTTTTAACCTGCATAGGCTGTATATATACCAAGAGGCAGTCCAGAAAAGAGAGAGCAGAGAGGGAGAGGGAAATTCCAGAAGAACGACTTGCTTATTTGGAGGAGGATAAAACTTCAAATATAAATGTTGCCTCCACGTCACTTAAATATTCACAAAATATTCAAGAAATATTCCAAGCACAGGGTAAGCCACTAGGAAAAAACAGTTTCCAAGAGTCTGTTCCCCACTTATTAATATACAATATTCAACATGGAAAGTTAGCAAATAGAGACAGCCTGTGTTGAAACTACCTTAAATGGTTTTCAACATTTGTGGCATATTTATATTTGTACAGGATATGACTCAAAATTTGCTTTGAAGTATTTTGTATTTCCTACGGTTATAAAGAAAAAGAGTTTCTTTGTTCCAATTCTTCATAATATTTAGATAAAGTTACAATTTTCTTCTTGATTTACTAAAAATACTATCCCAAGAAATACTACAGAAGTATTTTTTAGGAAATCTACATCTAAAATATCATCATTTTAACAAAATTAACTTTTACTTTAACCCATGCTTTCCTCATAATAAAAGCAGCTACCATCTAGAAATTGTCTGCTTCAGAGTCCTGACATTCATTCATTTATTCATGTATTGTTTTATTCCACTTTATTTCAAAAAGATTTAAATGTGTAATATGATATTAACTGGAATTGCATAATTTTTCATGCAAAATCTAATGAATGTAAATAAAAACAAACAAAGTTGACCTATAACAAACTTTTACACTGGGGAAGCATTATGTGAACATAGTGGAAAAAAGCAAAGATCTCTAAGAAGCCATTTGAAATCACTCATGAAAACTTCGGTCAAATAAAGCTAATTTCTTCTTTCTTTGCATTTTTATGTATTATTAAGGAAGCCAAATACTAAAGACAGGATATATCTTGATTGGAGAAAATGATTAGAAGAAGAATCTAATGGTATATGTTTAGGCCTGAGGGACAAATATGGACTTTGTGGAATTCACAGCTGATAAACCTTTGCAAAAAGTGACGAATGACAGATTATCACAACCTGAAGGACAACATAACATCATGAGGTTATGGAGAAATACTAAAGTTTATAAATGGCAGAACATTTCTTAAAAAATAAAATTAATGCAACAGTAGGTTATAATCACCAAATAATATTTGTTCCAACCACATACTTCATTGTACTCTATGTGAGAACATTATTTGGAACCCTAGATTTGGTTATGGCATAACTCACATGTTACAGGGGACTTGGCAAACAAGGATATGTTCAGAAAAAGAATCAAGGTACTGAAATTTTTTGAAACTACACAACGTAAACATTGGTTAAAAGAATGGACTATGCTTTGACCTAAAAAGTTAAGTCTCATTTGGGACATGCTGGTAGCTTCTAATATCTGAACATCAGTTAATTGTAAAAAGGATTAGGTTTAAGCTATCACTCCACGAGTAGAATTAGGACCAATGTTTGTGAGGAATGGAAGACAACATCTAACAAACAGGAATAAACTGTTTCTACAAGAAACAGGAGAGCACTAAAAATATTAAGGATGTATAGTAGAAGGAAAACTGACTGGTTCCCAACTCCTGATATCACTGTTTTTTAACTTTAGGACCTTGATTTAGTTCCTTAGCTTCTCTGAATTTCTGTTTCCTTATCTATAGGTTAGATAGCTCTGCATTGAATAGAGGAGTGAAAATATCCAGTTGAAAATGCCAAGGTAAGAGATGGGAAATGCTGAACTGGATGGTTACCATGGTTTTTTTATTTCTAAGATTTTACCATTTTGTAGTAAAGGAAAATATAATAGTTTTCATCTCATGGTGAGGAATTATTGCTAAACTATGCATTCAATATACATATATATGTATGTGTGTGTTTCATATTATGGGCCTACTGTGTGTAAGTACTCTTCTAGGAATGTGGAAGTGAAAAAAATGTACAAAAATTCTTGCCCTGCTAGACCTTATATTACAGTGGAAAGAAATGGACAGTAAAACAATAAGTAAATTGTATCACACAGTAGAAATCATAAGCACTGTATAAAAAATAAAGAAGGGAAATGCAAAATTTTAAATAGGGTCGGGAAAATAACATCTGAGCAACGACACATTAATTTCATCAGTAATTTTAAAAATTAATTTTATTATGAAGTTCATTGGAAAACTTGGTGCCTTTTACCAAGTCCTATGATCTGAATAATGTTTTAAATCATGTAATCTCATCACAGAGTGTTATGGGTTGAACTGCGTCCTCCTAAAATTTCATATGTCGAATTCCTAGCCCAAGTACCTCAGAATGTATTTGGAGATAAGGTCTTTAAAGAGGTAATTAAGTTAAAGGAGGTTATTAGGGAGGCCCTCATCCAATATCACTGGTGACATTTGTGATGTATCACTGGTGTTAAGTGATTAGGACATAGACATGTACAAAGGGAAGAAGCTGTGAAGACGCAGGGAGAAGACATTCCTCTCTCAGAAGCAAGCAGCCCTGCCAACACTTTGATCTTTGATTTCTGCCTCCA
Source organism: Nomascus leucogenys (assembly GCF_006542625.1). NCBI lineage: Eukaryota > Metazoa > Chordata > Mammalia > Primates > Hylobatidae > Nomascus > Nomascus leucogenys. The sequence continues at coordinate 3,300,137 of NC_044396.1, forward strand.
AAACTTTGAGCAAATAACTTTTTGTTATTTAAGCTACCCAGTCTTTGCTACTTTGTTATGGCAGCCCTAGCAAATTAATACAGAGAATATAGACACATACAAACCCAGTCCAAATATTATGTTTAAGATAATGCGATTGCATTAGTTATTTTTATAGAAACTAAAAATATTTTATATAAAAAAATTTTTATTTAGAATTTATATAGAATTTCAGGTTTTTTCTATTTATTCTTTTAACCTTAACTTGCATTAAAAATCTTAAACCTAATGGTTCTCTCCCAAAATACTGTATTGAAGATATATAGTTTAACAAACATATTACAAGGACTTCACTACTAAGAATAGCATAAGTCATATATAAACTTCCAGGATATGCAAAAGATTTGTTTTACTACCAAGGTAAGTATAGTTAAACTTACTGAAGTTTAACATGGCAGCTCATAACCTTTTAGCGTGCTCACATGCACAAGCAAGCAGTTAATAACACCAGAACTTCACTTTTCCCATCTAGTTCAAGTCTTCTTCCCCAACTGTTGAAACAACTTAGAACAGCCTAATTAACCAGTAAGAAAGCTGGCTTTATTATCTTTTATTTAGATTTTCCTGCTAGTAATTTAAATTAGTTTTAGCAACTAAAAAAAAATAAGTCAATGAATATACTTACAGGTCCTGTTAGTTTAGATGCTTTCTCAAATTCGTCACCCTCCTCCATTAGTGCTTCTTCAGTCCCAGGCAAGGAATCTATTTTTATTTTTAAAAAATGAATAAATTATACTCACATATTGCTTATTAACTCTCTGATATATAAACCTGTTGTGAGAAGAATAAAATGATGGAATTGGGTGTTGAAAAAATCATAGTGTTTGTGAGTTAAAATAGAATGTGAAATAATATTTAGCTTAAAAACAACTTATGAAAAATGATAAGTATTTTTAATTTAGAAGGGCACAATAATGTCAGGAATGTGCAAGAGCCACAGTTATCTTAGTTATACAAATAAAGCAAGATATTTTGGCATATTATCCAGCTAATTGTTGGAACATAATTTCATTTAATGTCCTTTTTCTGTTTTATAATTTTATAATTATTTGTTTTATCTATCAATTGTCTTCTTTTGGGGGTTCCACAATTTGAGTAATATTTTGTGCTCTCTCTTTTAGATAGAATGGAACATTCTGAAAAAAGTTCAGAGAAAGGTGCATATTATTAAATGGTGATCAGTTTTCCATTTCAACGTATGAAGGAAGAAGTTGCAATTACTTAGCCTGAATTGAATATTGAGGGGTGGGTGAGTAGTGGCTTTCAAATATGTGAAAAAAATGATGCAACCTTTTTCATATGTCTTCTGACATTATAACAACCATCAGAACAACAAGGATTTCTATGGGTTATAAAGAATTCTGTGATAGGGATAGGTAAATGGAGCAACTAGAAATAATCTATCCTGAAGACTGTCGACTTCCTTAGTTGAATTTGAACTCTTTCTTTTCAAATAAAAAAAAATCAGTTAAGAGAAAGGTATTTTAAACCACTGGATTTAAAAATTAATTTCTTATATTTATTAATACTTGAGGGAGTCATATAAAGCCCTAAGTATTTTCCTTTAGCTTTATGTACATACGGAGACAGATTTTTCTGTTGCATAAAATGTATACTCTGTAAAGAGAATTAGAGCATGAAATCTTTCTAACCCTTAATGACCACCAAACACCAGGGAGACAATGGAAAGCTTAACACAAATCCATAATAAATCAGAGCTTTTGAATCATGAAGCTCTCTCTATCTCTGATAACTCAGAATTTTACACTCAAGAAGACAAGTTTCTAAATTCTGGGGCACATAGTTTATGTAGATGTAAATGTGGATTTTGTTTTAGAACACAGAATACCTTCCACCGTAAACCTGACTTCTGGAGGGACACATCATTCTCAAGTTGTAGGTGGATTTAAAGATTTTACTTACTACCTTTCCTAACAGAATATAGATATTAAAAATAAGCAAGTTTTAGTGGATAAAATCATGAAGGACAATGAGAATTATACCAAATGCAAAACTATTAGTCCCCTTGTAAAGAATACTTGAAGGTCTAGCTCCCAAAACCCAATTGGAAAGGTGACAATAAATTTGTTAAATTAGGATGTAAATTAAGCATAATTTAAGTCCTCCAAAACTGAATTATATTCTGCAGAACTGTGAGCAAATGCTACTATAATTTTAGTATTCACTCAGTATGTTTCCTGTTTTGTTTGTGTATTGAAGTTCTTATTTGAGTAATCTATTGACTTAATGAATAAATAACATTAAAATGTTCTATTCTACATTACACAGCAAATTATTTTCATATATAGGACAGTAAAATCCACCTTCTCATGGATTTGGTAATTTTCTTAAAGTTAGAAATACTATAAATAAGTTCTCAAGCTCTTCTCCACGAGTAGTTAATGGTTTTTAAGAGATGTCATTCTGCTTGATTATTTATGTATTCATTCTTTCATTCATACATTTATTGCATTTGTATATTTGTGTATTCATTTACTCAACAAATACTATATGCCAAGCACTGTATTAGGTGCTTTTAAAAGAAGTTGAATATTTTCTATGACACTTTCTTTCATGAAATTTACTTGAACACATTTACAGGGCAGTATTAACTTTTTAACAAAGATGAACATTTATAAAGAGAAAGTATTAGTAACTTTGTATGATTTACATTTTTTTTTGGTTTCATTTTTGTTGAATTCTCCCTGGTTATTGGTACCATATCCAGAAAGATCTATAATACAGTAATGCCCATTGAGCTTAGTATGAAGGGACAACTATAAGCACTGCCAGAACATTTGAGAATTTACATAACTACCGTTTTTAAAAGTTATGAAGTTAAATGGATACTGCCAAATAGCCCAAATCTAATAATAGGATACCAATCTAACAAGCTAGTAGGGACCAGGACACCATGAAAGTAAAACCTTAGTGTTTAATGCTTAGAGCAGTAAATGCCATTGTTTATGTGTTCTAAGTGCATCACTTATTAACAGTAACAGGTGAGTACATATATGCAAGCTATTTTGCTCTGTCTATTCCAGAGCAATTTCTTTTGTATGTGATTTTCAAATGTAACTAATTTTTTTTAGCCATTTAAAATCACCTATGGGTGGGTGGGAAATGAGTCCCTAAATTTGTCAAATATTACAGTTTGTCTTATATCCTCATTTTAGAGAAGAAGAAACTGAAGCATGAAAAGATGAAGTAATTTTACCAGAAACCTAATAATCTGTGGCAGGAGTAGGACTAGAAATTCAGCCTGTGTGGTTGATTGGACATGTTGGTGGGAACCTAAAAATCTGTAGTTTATTGCAGTGCTTAGCTACATCCAACTTTTTTCAGCCATTATTTTTACTTTTGCTGCTTGTGTCACAACAGACTTTTTTATGCACAGTTATACCAATTTATAGAAATATTTATGCTCCCCGAGCCAAGTTCAATGTGGATGCACAGTTGACATAAACTCACAATAGCACTTTTGGATACTATTCAATTATTAGATCTAGTCATTTGACTAACTTAAGTAGAAAAGAATGTACTAAATCAGAAACTCATATTCTGGAATTTGCAGATTAGGTATATTAATAATTGAATGTGAAGAATGCAGGATTAGGCATTTCCAGAAAGGAGCTTAAAGTATAATCTGCAACACATTATTGATATATTATTTAATTTCCCAGGAAATTTGAGTCCTTATAATACTCAGTAATTATGTAAATAAGATTGCTGAAATATATATATAGGTAAAGATTGGTAGGTTGGAGTTATTTTGATAAAATTTAAAAAATTAATGGCAAGTAATTAAATAGCATCTGTCTTGTGCCTGATTTTGTATTGGGCATGATGGGTAACATAAGAAAACTTCAAAAAGCATATAATCCAATGGAAATAGGAGAAACAAACACAGAAGAAGCCATTCGAAAACAATTTGGAAATAAGAGAAAGAAAACATCAGAGAGACTTTACATGATCTTAGAGCAGGTGATCTAAATAGGCAGAGAAGGGAGGGAAAAGGCCTTATTGCTAGTCAGGGAAGGATGGCATAAGTGAAGGTACACATGCAAGAATATCTATGAGCAGACACCAGGCTGACTCCAGAAGCTATGCGAGAGTCAATGAATGGCCAGCCTGGAGCTTCCATGTTGCTAGTGACACATTACTTAATGTTCATTGTCAGGGTTAAAGGTCTATCATAAGAACATGCCATGTCATCACCACTATAATAGATTTGAGTATGCATTAACTACAGTCATTTCTTTCTATTATGCTACATTAACATTGGTTTATGTTCCCTTAGCAGATTTTTTTTTAATATTTATTACCTAATATTTGACTTATAAAAATACAACATCTGTAAAACATTTATATAAATATAACATGTAAAATGTATCACATCTATTAGTATATATGATCTGTTTAAATTACAAATTACAAAGACAAAATAAACACCCCAAACCCACCACTTAATAATTAGGGCATTTTCAATAACCTTCATACATCCGTGGGCTCCTTCCTTATCCCATCACCCAGCCTCCTCTTACCCTTGAGAATAACCAATATTTTGTGTTTGTCTTTTTTTTTTTTTTTTTTTTTTTTGAGACAGAGTCTTGCTCTGTCACCCAGGCTGTAGGGTAGTGGCACAAAATTGGCTCACTGCAAGCTCCGCCCTCCGGGTTCACGCCATTCTCCTGCCTCAGCCTCCTGAGTAGCTGGGACTACAGGCGCCTGCCACCATGCCCAGTGGCAAAATCTTTGCATTCCCACACCGGGAGTCGACCCCGGGCCACCTGGGTGAAAACCAGGAATCCTAACCGCTAGACCATGTGGGAGATGACTCCTGCCTTTAAATATAGTTTAGTCACTTATGTTTTCTTAAAGAACATATTATTTAGATTTGCTTTTTGGAGCTTTATAAAAATGGCATTCTGTGACTTGCTTTCGTTCAAGAAGTATTAGGCTTTTAAGACTCATTTAATGGTGAGCTGCAACTTGCTATACCAGAGTGGGAGAACCAACTGCCATTTCAGTTCGGCTGCTTGAAATCAGCCATGGTGGGCGTATTCACACCACGAAAATCTTCAATCTCTACAAATCAGGGCTTCCTTTTTTCAGGAAAACAATTGTACATTTACACAGTAGAAATCTGAATGCCTTTCAACTACATACAAGGGATCTATTTGTACTTCACTGATTTTATCCATCGCCTGTATGTAGTTGAAAGACATTCAGGTTTCTACTGCAGAAAAAAATTTCACAATTTATCCATTTCCCTGTCCATGAACACACTAACAAGGGTTCTTCATATTTCATGCTATATGATACTTATTTCTCTAAGGCATTTACCTAGAAATGGAGTTTCTAGGTTTTAGATTGTATAAATGCTCAAGATTTTAAGATAATGGAAAACTTTTCCAAAACTCATATACCTGCAGTATAAGAGTTTCTTTTCATCTGTGACTTCACCAGCACTTAGTTTTGTCAGCTTTCTTAATCAATGCCAATCAAAAGGTTGTAAAAGAAAAAGGATTGTATCTCTCCATGGTCTTAATTTGCTTTTCCCTGATCACTAAGGTGATTTAAGTATTTTTCATCTGCCTGTTGGCCTTTTGTTTCCTCTCTGTAAAATGTGTATTCATACTTGTTACTTATTTTTCTGTTGATGTGTTGATTTTTTATTTATTAAATTGTAGATGTTCTTCATATTCTGAATATTAATCTTTGATCAGTGGCAATTACATTGCAAATATATTTCCCTATTTGTGGCTTTTCTTTGGGCATCTTTTTTTTAATTTTTAATTTTTTTCAATAGGTTTTTGGGGAAAAGGTGGTGTTTGGTTACATGAATAAGTTATTTAATGGTGATTTCTGAGATTTTGGTGCACCCATCACTGGAGCAGTGTACCCTGTACCCAATGTGTAGTCTTTTATCCTTCGCCACCCCCACCCTTTCCCCCAAGTCCCCAAAGTCCAATATATCATTCTTATGCCTTTTCGTCCTCATAGCTTAGATCCCACATATGAGTGAGAACATATGATATTTGGTTTTCCATTCCTGAGTTACTCCCCTTAGAATAATAGTCTCCAATTCAGTCCAGGTTGCTGTAAATGCCATTATTTTGTTCCTTTTTAAAGTCGAGTAGTATTCCACGGTGTATATATATCACATTTTCTTTATCTACTCATTGATTGATGAGCATTTGGGCTGGTTCCATATTTTTGCAATTGCAAATTATGCTGCTATAAACATTTATGTGCAAATATCTTTTTCATAAAACGACTTCTTTTCCTCTGGGTAGATACCTAGTAACAGGATTGCTGGATCAAACGGTAGATCTTCTTTCAGTTCTTTAAGGAATCTCCACACTGTTTTCCAGAGAGGCTGTACTGGTTTACATTCCCACCAACAGTGTAGAAGTGTTCCTTTTTCACCACATCCACACCAACATCTATTTTTTTATTTTTTATAGTAAAAAAATAAAAATGGCCATATTAGTCCATTCTTGCAGGAGTGAGGTGGTATCACACTGTGGTTTCTATTTGTATTTCCCTGATCATTAGTGATGTTGAGCATTTTCCCATGTGCTTTTTGGCCACTCATATATCCTCTTTTGAGAAATGTCTATTCATGTCCTTAGCCTACTGTTTGATAGGATTGTTAGTTTTTTTCTTGCTGATTTGAGTTCTTTGTATTATAGATTCTGGATATTAGTCCTTTGTCAGAAGTATAGATTATGAAGAATTTCTCCCACTCTGTGCGTTTTCTGTTTACTCCGTTGATTATTTCTTTGGCGGTGCAGAAGCTTTTTAGTTCAATTAAGTCCCATCTATTTATCTTTGTTTTTGTTGTATTTGCTTTTGGGTTCTTGGTCATGACGTCTTTAAGCTAATGTCTGGAAGGGTTTTTCTGATATTATCTTCTAGAACTTGTATGGTTTCAGGTCTTAGATTTAAGTTCTTGATCCATTTTGAGTTGATTTTTGTATAGGATGAGAGATGAGGATCCAGTTTCATTCTTCTACATGTGGCTTGCCAATTATCCCAGCACCATTTATTGAATAGGATGTCCCTTCTCCACTTTATGTTTTTGTTTGCTTTGTTTAAGATCAGTTGGCTGTAAGTATTTGGGTTTATTTCTGGGTTCTCTATTCTGTTCCAGTGGTCTATGTGCCTATTTTTATAATAGTACTATGCTGTTTTGGTAACTATGGCCTTATAGTATAGTTTGAACTCAGGTAATGTGATGCCTCCAGATTTGTTCTTTTCACCTAGGATAGCTTTAGCTATGCAGGCTCTTTTTTGGTTCCATATGAATTTTAGGATTGTCTTTTCTAGTTCTGTGAAAAACGATGGTGATATTTTGATGGGAATTTCATTGAATTTGTAGATTGCTTTTGGCAGTATGGTCATTCTCACAATATTGATTCTACCTGTCCATGAGTATGGAAAGTGTTTCCATTTGTTTGTGTTGTCTATAATTTCTTTCAGCAGTGTTTTGTGGTTTTCCTTGTAGACGTCTTTCACATCCTTATTTAGTTATATTCCTAAGTATTTTTTTTTTTACAGCTATTATGAAAAGGATTCAGTTCTTGATTTGATTCTCTAGCTTGGTCGCTGTTAGTGTACAGCAGAGCTACTGATATGCATACATTAATTTTGTATCCTGAAACTTTGCCGAATTCATTTACCAGTTCTAGGAGCTTTTTGGATGAGGCTTTAGAGTTTTCTAGGTATACAATCATATCATCAGCAAACAGTGACAGTTTGACTTCCTCTGGATGCCCTTTATTCCTTCTCTTGTCTGACTGCTCTGGCTAGGACTTCCAGTACTAAGTGAATAGCGGTGGTGAAAGTAGGCATCTTTGTCTTCTTCCAGTCTCAGGGAGAACGCTTTCAATTTTTCCCTGTGCAGTATAATGGTGGCTGTGGGTTTGTCATAGATGGCTTTTTTACCTTAACGTATGAACCTTCTATACCAATTTTGCTGAGGGTTTTAATCTTAAAGGGATGCTGGATTTTGTCAGATGCTTTTTCTGCCTTTACTGAGGTGATTATGTGATTTTTGTTTTTAATTCTGTTTATGTGGTATGCTATATTTATTGACTTGCACATGTTAAACCATCCCTGCATCCCTGGTATGAAACCCACTTGATCATGGTGGATTATCTTTTTGATATTCTGCTGGATTTGGTTTACTGGTATTTTGTGAGGATGTTTGCATGTATGTTCATCAAGGATACTGGTCTGTAGTTTTCTTTTTGTGTTATGTCCTTTCCTGGTTTTGGCATTAGGGTAATATTGGCTTCATAAAATGATTTAGAAAGGATTAACCTTTTCTCCATCTTTTGAAGTAGTGCCAATTCTTCTTTGAATTGTCTGATAGAATTCAGCTGTGAATTCATCTGGTCCCTAACTTATTTTTGTTGGCAATTTTTTTTATTACTATTTCAACCTCACTGCTTGTTATTGGTCTGTTCAGAGATTCTATATCTTCCTGGTTTAATCTAGGAGGGTTGTATATTTCCAGGAATTTATCCATCTCCTCTGGGTTTTTCAGTTTATGTGTGTAAAGGTGTTCATAGTAGCCTTGAATAATCTTTTGTGTTTCTGTGGTATCAGCAGTAATATCTCCTGTTTCATTTCTAATTTAGCTTGTTTGCATCTTCTCTCTTCTTTTCTTGGTTAATCTTGCTATATTTAGCTTTTCAAAAACCAGTTTTTTGTTTCATCTATCTTTTGTATTTTTTTGTTGTTTCAGTTTCTTTTAGTTCTCCTCTGATCTTCGTTATCTCTTTTCTTCTTCAGGGATGGATAGTTCTTGTTTCTCCAGTTCCAGAATGTAGGAGGTATGACCGTATATTATCTATTCGTGCTCTTCCAGACTTCTTGATATAGGCATTTAATGCTATGAACTTTCTTCTTAGGGCTACTTTTACTGTATCGCAGAGGTTTTGATAGGTTGTGTTACTATTATTGTTCAGTTCAAAGAACTTTTTAATTTCCATCTTGATTTCCTTGTTGACCCAATGATCATTGAGGAGCAGGTTATTTAATTTCCATGTATTTGCATGGTTTTGTGGCTTCCTTTTGGAGTTGATTTCCAATTTTATTCCAGTGTGGTCTGAGAGAGTACTTGATATAATTTCGATTTTCTTAAATTTACTGATACGTGTTGTGTGGCCTATCATATGGTCTATTTTGGGGAATATTTCATGTGCTGATGAATAGAATGTATATTCTGCAGTTGTTGGGTAGACTATTCTGTAAATATCTGTCAAGTTTAGGTCTATTGTTTCTTTGTTGACTTTCTGTCTTGATGACCTGTCTAGTGCTGTCAGTGGGGTATTAAATTCCCCCACTATTACTGTGTTGCTGTCTATCTCATTTCTTAGATCTAGTGGTAACTGTTTTATAAATTTGGGAGCTCCAGTATTAGGCACATATATATTTAGGATTGTGATATTTTCCTGTTGAACTAGTCCTTATATCATAATTAAATTCACATTTAATATAATGTGATATATATATATATATATATATATATAATGTTCCACTTTATAATGTTCCACTTTGTTTATTTTTAACTGCTGTTGCTTAAAGTTTGTTTTGTCTGATATAAAAATACCTACTCCTGCTTGCTTTTGGTGTCCATTTGCATGGAATACCTTTTTCCACCCCTTTACCTTAAGTTTGTATGAGTCCTTATGTGTTAGGTGAGTCTCCTGAAGACAGCAGAAACTTGGTTGGTGAATTCTTACCCATTTTGTCATTCTATATATTTTAAGTGGAGCATTTAAGCCATTTACATTCAATGTTAGTATAGAGATGTGAGGTAGTATTCTGTTCGTTGTGCTATTTGTTGCCTGAATACCCAAGTTTTTTTCTTTAAATTTTATTATTATTATACTTTAAGTTTTAGGGTACATGTGCACAATGTGCAGGTTTGTTACATTATGTATACATGTGCCATGTTGGTGTGCTGCACCCATTAACTCGTCATTTAGCATTAGGTATATCTCCTAATGCTATCCCTCCCCACTCCCCTCACCCCACAACAGTCCCCAGAGTGTGACGTTCCCCTTCCTGTGTCCATGTGTTCTCATTGTTCAATTCCCATCTATGAGTGAGAACATGCGGTGCTTGGTTTTTTGTCCTTGCGTTAGTTTGCTGAGAATGATGGTTTCCAGTTTCATCCATGTCCCTACAAAGGACATGAACTCATCATTTTTTATGGCTGCATAATATTCCATGGTGTATATGTGCCACATTTTCTTAATCCAGTCTATCGTTGTTGGACATTTGGGTTGGTTCCAAGTCTTTGCTATTGTGAATAGTGCCACAACAAACATACGTGTGCATGTGTCTTTATAGTAGCATGATTTATAATCCTTTGGGTATATACCCAGTGATGGGATGGCTGGGTCAAATGGTATTTCTAGTTCTAGATCCCTGAGGAATCGCCACACTGGCTTCCACAATGGTTGAACTAGTTTACAGTCCCACCAACAATGTAAAAGTGTTCCTATTTCTCCACATCCTCTCCAGCACCTGTTGTTTCCTGACTTCTTAATGATTGTCATTCTAACTGGTGTGAGATGGTATCTCATTGTGGTTTTGATTTGCATTTCTCTGATGGCCAGTGATGATGAGCGTTTTTTCATGTGTTTTTTGGCTGCATAAATGTCTTCTTTTGAGAAGTGTCTGTTCGTATCCTTTGCCCACTTTTTGATGGGGTTGTTTGATTTTTTCTTGTAAATTTGTTTGAGTTCATTGTAGATTCTGGATATTAGCCCTTTGTCAGATGAGGTAGGTTGCAAAAATTTTCTCCCATTTTGTAGGTTGCCTGTTCACTCTGATGGTAGTTTCTTTTGCTGTGCAGAAGCTCTTTAGTTTAATTAGATCCCATTTGTCGATTTTGGCTTTTGTTGCCATTGCTTTTGGTGTTTTAGACATGAAGTCCTTGCTCATGCCTATGTCTTGAATGGTTTTGCCTAGGTTTTCTTCTAGGGTTTTTATGGTTTTAGGTCTAACATGTAAATCTTTAATCCATCTTGAATTAATTTTTATATAAGGTGTAAGGAAGGGATCCAGTTTCAGCTTTCTACATATGGCTAGCCAGTTTTCCCAGCACCATTTATTAAATAGGGAATCCTTTCCCCATTGCTTGTTTTTGTCAAGTTTGTCAAAGATCAGATGGTTGTAGATATGTGGCGTCTGAGGGCTCTGTTCTGTTCCATTGGTCTATATCTCTGTTTTGGTACCAGTACCATGCTGTTTTGGTTACTGTAGCCTTGTAGTATAGTTTGAAGTCAGGTAGCGTGATGCCTCTAGCTTTGTTCTTTTGGCTTAGGATTGACTTGGTGATGCGGGCTCTTTTTTGGTTCCATATGAACTTTAAAGTAGTTTTTTTCCAATTCTGTGAAGAAAGTCATTGGTAGTTTGATGGGGATGGCATTGAATCTATAAATTACCTTGGGCAGTATGGCCATTTTCACGATATTGATTCTTCCTACCCATGAGCATGGAATGTTCTTCCATTTGTTTGTATCCTCTTTTATTTCATTGAGCAATGGTTTGTAGTTCTCCTTGAAGAGGTCCTTGTAAGTTGGATTCCTAGGTATTTTATTCTCTTGGAGGCAATTGTGAATGGAAGCTCACTCATGATTTGGCTCTCTGTCTGTTATTGGCATATAAGAATGCTTGTGATTTTTGTACATTGATTTTGTATTCTGAGACTTTGCTGAAGTTGCTTATCAGCTTAAGGAGATTTTGGGCTGAGACAGTGGGGTTTTCTAGATATACAATCATGTCATCTGCAAATAGGGACAATTTGACTTCCTCTTTTCCTAATTGAATACCCTTTATTTCCTTCTCCTGCCTAATTGCCCTGGCCAGAACTTCCAACACTATGTTCAATAGGAGTGGTGAGAGAGGGCATCCCTGTCTTGTGCCAGTTTTCAAAGGGAATGCTTCCAGTTTTTGCCCATTCAGTATGATATTGGCTGTGGGTTTGTCATAGATAGCTCTTAATATTTTGAGATACACCCCATCAATACCTAATTTATTGAGAGTTTTTAGCATGAAGGGTTGTTGAATTTTGTCAAAGGCCTTTTCTGCATCTATTGAGATAATGATGTGGTTTTTGTCTTTGGTTCTGTTTATATGCTGGATTACATTTATTGATTTTCGTATGTTGAACAAGTCATGCATCCCAGGGATGAAGCCCACTTGATTATGGTGGATAAGCTTTTTGATGTGCTGCTGGATTCGGTTTGCCAGTAGTTTATTGAGGATTTTTGCATCAATGTTCATCAAGGATATTGGTCTAAAATTCTCTTTTTTGGTTGTGTCTCTGCCAGGCTTTGGTATCAGGATGATGCTGGCCTCATAAAATGTGTTAGGGAGGATTCCTTCTTTTTCTATCGATTGGAATAGTTTCAGAAGGAATGGTACCAGCTCCTCCTTGTACCTCTGGTAGAATTCAGCTGTGAATCCATCTGGTCCTGGATTTTTTTTGGTTGGTAAGCTATTGATTATTGCCACAATTTCAGAGCCTGTTATTGGTCTATTCAGAGATTCAACTTCTTCCTGGTTTAGTCTTGGGAGGGTGTATGTGTCGAGGAATTTATCCATTTCTTCTAGATTTTCTAGTTTATTTGTGTAGAGGTGTTTGTAGTATTCTCTGATGGTAGTTTGTATTTCTGTGGGATTGGTGGTGATGTCCCCTTTATCATTTTTTTATTGCATCTATTTGATTCTTCTCTCTTTTCTTCTTTATTAGTCTTGCTAGAGGTCTATCAATTTTGTTGATCTTTTCAAAAAACCAGCTCCTGGATTCATTAATTTTTTGAAAGGTTTTTTGTGTCTCTATTTCCTTCAGTTCTGCTCTGATTTTAGTTATTTCTTGCTTTCTGCTAGCTTTTGAATGTGTTTGCTCTTGCTTTTCTAGTTCTTTTAATTGTGATGTTAGGGTGTCAATTTTGGATCTTTCCTGCTTTCTCTTGTGGGCATTTAGTGCTATAAATTTCCCTCTACACACTGCTTTGAATGTGTCCCAGATATTCTGGTATGTTGTGTCTTTGTTCTCATTGGTTTCAAAGAACATCCTTATTTCTGCCTTCATTTCGTTATGTACCCAGTAGTCATTCAGGAGCAGGTTGTTCAGTTTCCATGTAGTTGAGCGGTTTTGAGTGAGTTTCTTAATCCTGAGTTCTAGTTTGATTGCACTGTGGTCTGAGAGACAGTTTGTTATAATTTCTGTTCTTTTACATTTGCTGAGGAGTGCTTTACTTCCAACTACTTGGTCAATTTTGGAATAAGTGTGGTGTGGTGCTGAAAAAAATGTATATTCTGTTGATTTGGGGTGGAGAGTTCTGTAGATGTCTGTTAGGTCTGCTTGGTGCAGAGCTGAGTTCAATTCCTGGGTATCCTTGTTAACTTTCTGTCTTGTTGATCTATCTAATGTTGACAGTGGGGTGTTAAAGTCTCCCATTATTATTGTGGGAGTCTAAGTCTCTTTGTAGGTCACTAAGGACTTGCTTTATGAATCTGGGTGCTCCTGTATTGGGTGCATATATATTTAGGATAGTTAGTTCTTCTTGTTGAATTGATCCCTTTACCATTATGTAATGGCCTTCTTTGTCTCTTTTGATCTTTGTTGGTTTAAAGTCTGTTTTATCAGACACTAGGATTGCAACCCCTGCCCTTTTTTGTTTTCTATTTGCTTGGTAGATCTTCCTCCATCCCTTTATTTTGAGCCTATGTGTGTCTCTGCATGTGAGATGGGTTTCCTGAATATAGCACACTGATGGGTTTTGACTCTTTATCCAATTTGCCAGTCTGTGTCTTTTAATTGGAGCATTTAGCCCATTTACATTTAAAGTTAATATTGTTATGTGTGAATTTCGTCCTGTCATTATGATGTTAGCTGGTTATTCTGCTCGTTAGTTGATGCAGTTTCTTCCTAGCCTTGATGGTCTTTCCATTTTGGCATGTTTTTGCAGTGGCTGGTACCAGTTGTTCCTTTGCATGTTTAGTGCTTCCTTCAGGAGCTCTTTTACGGCAGGCCTGGTGGTGACAAAATCTCTCAGCCTTTGCTTGTCTATAAAGGATTTTATTTCTCCTTCACTTATGAAGCTTAGTTTGGCTGGATATGAAATTCTGGGTTGAAAATTCTTTAAGAATGTTGAATGTTGGCCCCCACTCTCTTCTGGCTTGTAGAGTTTCTGCCTAGAGATCTGCTGTTAGTCTGATGGGCTTCCCTTTGTGGGTAACCTGACCTTTCTCTCTGGCTGCTCTTAACATTTTTTCCTTCATTTCAACTTTGGTGAACCGGACAATTATGTGTCTTGGAGTTGCTCTTCTCGAGGAGTATCTTTTTGGTGTTCTCTGTATTTCTTGAATTTGAATGTTGGCCTGCCTTGCTAGATTAGGGAAATTCTCCTGGAAAATATCCTGAAGAGTGTTTTCCAACTTGGTTCCATTCTCCCCATCACTTTCAGGTGCACCAATCAGACATAGATTTGGTCTTTTCTCATAGTCCCATATTTCTTGGAGGCTTTGTTCGTTTCTTTTTATTCTTTTTCTCTAAACTTCCGTTCTCGCTTCATTTCATTCATTTCGTCTTCCATCACTGAGCTCCATCATCTCCTTTAAGAACTTCTCTGCATTGGTTATTCTAGCTATCCATTCGTCTAATTTTTTTTCAAAGTTTCTAACTTCTTTGCCATTGGTTTGAATTTCCTCCTGTAGCTCGGAGTAGTTTGATCGTCTGAAGCCTTCTTCTCTCAGCTCGTCAAAGTTATTCTCCGTCCAGCTTTGTTCTGTTGCTGGTGAGGAGCTGTGTTCCTTTGGAGGAGGAGAGGTGCTCTGCTTTTTAGAGTTTCTAGTTTTTCTGCTCTGTTTTCTCCCCATCTTTGTGGTTTTATCTACTTTTGGTCTTTGATGATGGTGACGTACATATGGGTTTTTGGTGTGGATGTCCTTTCTGTTTGTTAGTTTTCCTTCTAACAGACAGGACCCTCAGCTGCAGGTCTGTTGGAGTTTGCTAGAGGTCCACTCCAGACGCTGTTTGCCTGGGTGTCAGCAGCGGTGGCTGCAGAACAGCAGTGGCTGTAGAACAGCAGATTTTGGTGACCGGCAAATGCTGCTGCCTGATCGTTTCTCTGGAAGTTTTGTCTCAGAGGAGTACCCAGCCGTGTGAGGTGTCAGTCTGCCCCTACTGGGGGGTGCCTCCCAGTTAGGCTGCTCGGGGCTCAGGGACCCACTTGAGGAGGCAGCCTGCCCGTTCTCAGATCTCCAGCTGCGTGCTGGGAGAACCACTACTCTCTTCAAAGCTGTCAGACAGGGACATTTAAGTCTGCAGAGGTTACTGCTGTCTTTTTGTTCGTCTGTGCCCTGCCCCCAGAGGTGGTGCCTACAGAGGCAGGGAGGCCTCCTTGAGCTGTGGTGGGCTCCACCCAGTTCAAGCTTCCTGGCTGCTTTGTTTACCTAATCAAGCCTGGGCAATGGCAGGCACCCCTCCCCCAGCCTTGCTGCCTCCTTGCAGTTTGATCTCAGACTGCTGTGCTAGCAATCAGCAAGACTCCGTGGGCGTAGGACCCTCCAAGCCAGGTGTGGGATATAATCTCCTGGTGTGCCGTTTTTTAAGCCTGTCGGAAAAGCGCAGTATTAGGGTGGGAGTGACCCGATTGTCCAGGTGCCGTCTGTCACCCCTTTCTTTAACTAGGAAAGGGAACTCCCTGACCCCTTGTGCTTCCCGAGTGAGGCAATGCCTTGCCCTGCTTCGGCTCGTGCACAGTGCGCTTCACCGACTGTCCTGCACCCACTGTTTGGCACTCCCTAGTGAGATGAAACCGGTACCTCAAGCAGAAATGCAGAAATCACCTGTCTTCTGTGCCGCTCAGGCTGGGAGCTGGAGACCAGAGCTGTTCCTATTCAGCCATCTTGGCCCCAGCTCCCCAAGTTTTTGTTTCATTGTGTTGTTGTTATATACGTCCTGTGAAATTTATGCTTTAAGGAGGTTCTACTTTGGTGTATTTCAAGGATTTGTTTCAGGATTTAGAGTTCCTTTTAGAAATTCTTGTAGTGCTGACTTGGGAGTGGCACATTCTTTCTGCATTTATTTGTCTGGAAAAGACTGTATCTTTCCTTCATTTATGAAGCTTACTTTCTCTGAATATAACATTCTTGGGTAATAATTGTTCTGTTTAAGGAGGCTAAAAAAGGGTTCCCAATCCCTTCTGGCTTGTAGGGTGTCTGCTGAGAAATCTGCTGTTAATCTGATAGGTTTTCCTTTATAGGTTACCTGATGCTTTTGCCGCACAGCTCTTAAGATTTTTTCCTTCGTCTTGACTTTAAATAACCTGATGACTATATGTGCAGGCAATGATCTTTTTGCAATGAATTTCCCAGGTGTTCTTTGAGCTTCTTGTATTCAGAGTTCTAGATCTTTAGCAAGGCCAGGGAAGTTTTCCTCAATTTTTCCCTCAAATATGTTTTCCAAACTTTTAGATTTCTCTTCTTCTTCAGGAACACCAACTGTCTTAGGTTTGGACATGTAACACAGTCCCAAACTTCTTGGAGGCTTTGTTCATGTTTTTAAAATTCTTTTTTCTTTGTCTTTGATGAATTGGGTTGATTGAAAAGCCTTGTCTTTGAGGTCTGGAATTCTTTCTTCTGCTTGTTTGATTGCTGATACTTTCCAGTGTATTTTGCATTTCTCTAAGAGTGTCCCAGATTGCCAGAAGTTCTGATTATTTTTTATTTATGCTGCCTATTTCACTGAAGAATTTTCCTTTCATATCCTGAATTATGTTTTTGATTTATGTAAGTTGGACTCACCTTTCTGTGATGCCTGCTTGATTAGCTTAATATTCAACCTTCTGAATTCTTTTTCTGGCAATTCAGATTTCCTCTTGATTTGGATCCATTGCTTGTGAGCTCATATGATCTTTTGGGGGTGTTAAAGAACCTCATTTTCTCATATTACCAGAATTGTTTTACTGGTTCCTTCTAATTTGCACAATGTTAGAAGGAAGATGCAGGATTCAAGAACAGCTGTTCAGATTCTTTTGTTCCTTAGTGTGTTCCCTTGATGTTGTTTTCTCCCCCTTCCCCTAGGAATGAGGCTTCCTGAGAGCTGAACTGTAGTGATGGTTTTTGCTCTTCTGGGTCTAGCCATCCAGTGGAGCTCTGGGCTAGTACTGGGGAGTGTCTGCAAAGAGTCCTGTGATGTGATCAGTCTTCAGGTCTTGCAGCTGTGGATACCAGCACTGTCCCCGGAGGAGGTAGCAGGGGAGTGAAGTGGACTCTGTAAGGGACTTTGGTTATGTTTTTGTTTAGTGTGCTGGTTTTGTGTTAATTGGCCTCCAGCCAGGAAGTAGTGCTTTCAAGAGTGCATTGGCCCTATGAGGAGGATGCAAACTTGCCCTAGGAACACCCCGTTAAGTATTCAGGTTTCTCAGGTGGTGGGCAGGGCCATAGAGCTCCCAAGAAATTACGCCCTTTGTCTTTGGCTACCACAGCAGGTAAAGAAAGATCACCAGGTGGCAGCAGAGATAGGTGTGTCTGAGCTCAGCCTCTTCTTGCGTGGGGCTTGCTGTTTCTGCTGTGGTGGATGGGAGTGTGGTTCTCAGTCCAATGGAGTTATATTCCCAGGGAGATTATGGCTGCCTCTGCTGAGTCATACAGGTCACCAAGGAACTGGGGGAAAGCCGGCAGTCACAGGCTTCACCCAGCTCCAAGGCAGCCCATAGTCCTAAAGGCTGGTCTCACACCCACCATGCCCCCTCAACAGCAATGAGTTTATTTCCAGGCAGCAAGTGATCAGGGCTGAGAACTTGCCCCAGACCATGAGCCTCCTCAGCTAGAAAGCAAAGACTCACAGATTTTCTCAACTCAGGGAGCCTGCAGTGGTGATCCATTTCCTTCAACTAGTCTGTGGATTCTCTCAGCTTTCCTGGTATGTTCCTGCGGTGCTTCTTGGAGCAAAAGTTCATCATGTGAGTTTCCACATGCTGCTCTGTCTGTCTGAGTGGGAGCTGCAATCTAGTCCTGCCTCCTGTCCACCATCTTAATCCTGAGCTTCTTTGGGCATCTTTTGATAAACAGGAGTTTTTAATTTTCTACAGCTGAATGTTTCCATTATTTCTTTTATGGCTGGAGATGTTTTCGTCCTGTTGAAGATGGCCTTCTCAATCCAGGTGTAAGAAAAATACTTTCCTATAGTTTATCTTCTAACTATCCAGGTTGAATGTATGGACTGTGTTTTGCTATTATGCTGACTGATGAAGACATGATGTACCTTAGATGGCATTGGAGTGGGATTACCTGTACTTATTTATATATACAACAAACATTTTGAGTTGCTCTGATACTAAGTTTGTTTGCTAAGTTAAGGAATTTCCATTTTGTACTATAGAAAATGGAAATGAAATAAGCAGCTTTATTTTCAGAAAAACAATGAACCAAAGAGGGGTGAGATAGTCCAAGGAGGGCCAAGAAGGGAGTTGATGGAGAAAGAGGGAAAACACATAGACCAGGCAGTATTAGGGCAAATACAAAGGAGGCTGACTCAGGGAGGAGATTCTGAAGTGAAATTGACATAATTGGAGACCAATTTAATACAGGGCTGGGAGAGAGGGAGTATGATATTGTCAAGTATGATATTGACATTTCTGCCCAAGAAGCATGACTGGATCAAAGACGTGAGAATGGGAGCAGCAGGTATAGCAAGTGACAAGGGGCAGAGAAACAGTTCCATTTTCTGGAAATCCAGCTGACAATGTGGATTTCTAAAGACAAGTTTGAATTAGTCACATAATTTAGGGAGTAGCCAACTTAGAGTTGATCTGTTTGGACCTGAAACAGAACAGGCCTAAAGAGATTGCTCCTCAGAATCCACACTTCTCAATTGCTTCTCTCCTTTGCTCTTATCCTGACACAAACAGCCCCAAGGAGTGTGCCAGTGGTAGATATGTGACCTGCAGCTACAGTGAATTCATGCAAGGTAAAATGTTTGGTTTATTTTTTTTCCTTTGCTTCTTTAGTCTTTAAGTGCCACTAGAACTGCAATAAATAAAGTTGGACTTAAAACTTACCGAATGAATCTGGGATTTTTTCATCTGGAGAATGCAGTATTGGTAGTGACTCTTCTGTCCTTTCTTCCAGGTTGTCTCCTTGAAGCCTAAATAATTAAAAATGGTCATTGAAACATCTCATAATGTTAAATGGTGAAATGTGAACTATGCACCATGGGGGACGTGGCTGTGAACTTCTAGACTCTAAACTCAGATATGCATGTTCAAAATAGAAATACAAGTTCACTAAAGCTATTTTAATATAGGATTTTCACTGCTCTAACCATTAAGGAAAAGTCTTCTATATTTCCTGTTACATACATGCCAGGATTTATCTAGGTAGAATCTGCTTTTCTTCTCAGCCTGACCATAGAAAGGTTTAGAAGCACGTATTTTCACTTAAACCCCAAAGGGGAATTGAGTGGAAGGAAAACAAGAGAGGCCAACACAGTGTGCTCACCTAACATCAGGGTCTGGGAGTCATAAAAGGGTTTCCCTGATTCCACTGAGGTTTATCAAACACAATCTTCCAAATCAACCAACCTAAGCTTCAAGGCCTATGGGTCAAGGTATGTCTTAGCAGTGGAGGTAAAGATTCCTAATGTGTGACTGCCCAGACTTCTCATAGACACTGAGCCTTCCTCAGGAGAGAACAATACATACAGGCATAATTTATAACTATACTGGGTTCAAATGTTACACTGTTATATAAGTTGTAATTTTTATAAATGTTATAATTCTCAGCCATTTTATATCTTTGCTTTTATATACCACAGCAGAATCTCATATAATTTGCTTTTCGACTTTTACAAATTCAAGCATATATGCATATCTCTTGATCTTTGTGCAATTACAAACAATGTAAATTATATGTGCACTGTAATTTTTATAATATAAAATTCTGCACATCCCTCTATTATACATTTATACTTACTTATTACCTTCTGTATATGAAATCACATTTACTGTATTGTATAAGAAAATTAAAGAATTCTCAAGGGGAATTTCCTGAAAGTTGTAACATTTTTTGCTAAGCTTTGTATGGTTTTGTACTTTTAATTAATTTTTTAAAAACTTTCTTTGGAAAAAGGCCACTTTTAAATAAATAAATTAGCTACATATTTTTCAAATATTCTCTACTATTTCCTTTTTATTGTATTCACTTTGGATAATCGACTTTAATATTTAGCAATATCAAATATTCTGTTTTGAGCTCTCTTTGTCCAGGACCATTCTATCAAAATCATATCAAAGAGAGAAGGTACAGAGGTGCATTTAATATTAAAAGGTATAAGTAAAAATTATTATTGAAAATTCACAATGAGCTCCAACACCCTGGGATATTTAACATTAAGTTAAAACCCTAGGCCAAGTGTGGTGGCTCATTCCTGTAATCTCAGCACTCTTGGAGGTGGATCACTGGAGGCCAGGAGTTCGAGTCTACAGTGAGCCATGATCACGCCACTGAACTCCAACTGGGGTGACAGAGTGAGCCCCTGTCTCTAAAAAAAAGTAAATTTTTTTTTAATCCTGAAAAGAAAATAAATCTCTTACAAAGACAGAAAGAAGCAAGATCTAAAAACAGTGCTGTAATTTTTGTTTGCTTGTTGTATGCATCAATAAAACAAAATATTTATTTAGCACTTATTAACATGCTCAAGCATAAGCCAAATGTCACAGAGATGCAAAGAAATTGTAACTGTTCCTGATAGGCTTTAATATAGCTTAGTTGAAGAGACCAGTGGCTATGGATAAAAACTCAACAAATTGGGTGGCCTTGCAGCTGGCTCATCCTTGTTCACACAGTGCCCTCCAGATACCTTAAGAGCTGAGTTTACTGTGACTTGGCACCAATTCCATTGCGGAATGCTTCACAGCCCTGCCATCCTTGAGTGCTCTGCCAATGTTTCCCAAGCTGTAATCCACACAGCATCACTTCTGTAAGAGGTTAATGGGCGCTGTGCAAACAAGGGGTGTGTGGGCAAGTCCGGGAAATACAGTCTAAATAAAAGTTAAATTGTTTTTTGTTTTTTTACCATAAGAGTTTTACTCATACTCCCAAAACTTTTTGCTTTGCTTTCTAAAACTCCTTTTCCATATTAAACAAACTCCCTTATATTTTCAGCCCCTAAACAGAATGTTGGCTGCTCTTCCTTTTCATATTGGAAAGTCTCCCCTGAGAATATCACATCCCTTTTCTCTAAGATTCTTCCAGTACCTCCTCTCCCACGGAGGCTGCCTGACCCACCAACCTGAGATAGCACAGGATTATATATAACTTTCTTCTCTCTGCCTCCAACAACTTGGGTCAGGCTCAGAATTTTCTTCTTCAACTCAAGTGTTATTATTATATTGAGTGATTTTGATATTCATGTGTATCCACCTGCTAATCTTAAAGTCCCTTGACCTCCACACATTTAGAGATCTTCCCTTCCACTTCACCTTCCTTAACCCAAGGACAGACAACTTGGAATTGCTTCATGGCAGAAATCTGTAAGTCCAGTGTTCTGGTCTCCGAAAACAAATTCACCTCCTTCAGACTCTTTCACAGTGTCACTCTCCTTAACACTTTCTATGCAACCAAATATGAACAAACCTCCATTTCCCTCTTCTTTCTCCTGGGTATCAGGGAGTGTCCCCTCCTGCTTCCTTGCCTTCCCTGCTCAGTTGGGACTCATTGTCTCAGCTCCTCTGCACCCCTGTCCTCTGTCACTCCTGCAAAGGCAGACTCCAAGCCTATATTAACCCACCATTTTCCTGCACATGTGCCACTGAACAATAATCGAGAAAATCATTATTCTAGTATTGGTGACTATAAATCAGTGGTCTCTAACTTTAAACTTGAACTTCTTGATTGTCTTTCTTTTTTCCATTCCTTTCAAAGTATTTTCAAAAATCTCACCATCAGCTGCTCTCCTCTGCGTCACCCAGAACAATTATGTAATCAGGAATACAGACCTCATCTTGCCCTCACACACCACCTCCAGAATTATCTTCACCCTGATCTGTGTTCACTACCTTTCCAATGCACAGAGCGCAAGAGGCCCTGTCTCCTGTGTAAGGCTGAGACTATCCATTATGCTGGAAAGATTTGGATCTCAATGTCTCATCCACCTATTTTATCCACTCTCACCCCCCCACCAGTATTTTTTCTGTTTTTTTTTTTCACTGTCATTTCCCAGAGCATATGAACAAGCTCACTTCTCTTTCAGTCTTAAAAAAAGACCCATAAAAATAAAATACCTCCCTTAATTATATAAAATAACTAGCTGTTTCCTTCTCATGTTCAATATTCTTTGAGCCAAACTCCCATATTCTTCATTCAATGCTTTTACATCCACAGTTTTTATTCACTCCTCAACCTGTTTTAATTTGGTTTGTGCCTCTACCCCTGAGAAAACAGCTTATGCTGACTGCCTGACCTCCTAATTGCCTTGCACAATGGGAAATTTGCAGCCCTTGTCTTTATTTGACCTTATGTTAACATCTATTTGTTCTTAAGGCTGTCATTGCTTTTCTTCTGTGGCCCTTCTCTCTCTTGCATATCTGAGTACCATTTCTCAGTCTCTTTTAAAGGCTTTCTCTCTTTGTAAACCCATAAATATTATCTTTTCCCTCA
The DNA here is from genome assembly GCF_006542625.1 of Nomascus leucogenys. NCBI lineage: Eukaryota > Metazoa > Chordata > Mammalia > Primates > Hylobatidae > Nomascus > Nomascus leucogenys. The sequence goes on from NC_044396.1 coordinate 3,322,874, forward strand.
GCCCTATCCAAGGCCCTCCTTTTCCCCTTCTAATCATCCCCCTGAATCATCTCATCCACTTTGATAGTTTTATTAAATTCATATAGGTTGAGATATTTTAAATCTTTATCTTAAACCATCAGCTCAAGATTGGCATACCCAAATTCTTAGAAGACATATTACTTGTATGCAAGATAAGCACCTCAAAGGCAACATGTCCAAAAGCAAACTCATCTTTCGCATCACTCTGCCTCTCATTGCACATGGCTAACCAATCTATCTTGCTGAATCTACTTCTTAAAGAAATGTCTCGCATCCATCACTTCTTTATGGTACCACCATAGTGTGACTTCTCATCTTGATTTGTCTGGTTTACTGTGTAGTTTCCTTACAGACAGCCATACTTAGAAACCCCTTTTCCATAAGGCTATCAGAATGTTCAAAACACAAATCCAGCCATATTTTTCTCACACTTTAAATATTTTAGAGCAAGAGGTCTTAACACTATATTCATGTTAACATTATACTCAATGTTAAGACATAAGTATACTCATGTTGCTCTCAGTATTTTATGAGTATAATGTCAAGACCTCTTGCTCTAAAATAAAGTATGAGAATAATATGGCTGGATTTGTGAGCAAGCAGTCTTAACATGAGTATATAATCACAATAATTCACAGTGAGTGGAATGAAGAGTTGTGGGTGGACGTGATCTTTTCTGGAGAGAGAGACAGTAATTTTAGCCAGCTTCTCAAAATAATCCTTGACTCACAAGGATTTTAGAACTACCATTTTTATTGGCTTCTCATTACCTACAAGATGAGTTACGGCTTCCTTCGTAAGTCATTTGAGTCTCTATATTGCATAATCCCTACCTGTGTCTGCAAATTCATCTTCTTGGATCCTCCACCATGGATTTTATATTCCATAAACTCCAAACCGCTTTTACTTTTTTCAGGCATTTTGTTATTAAGCCTCTGTGTCATTATACTATTACCTCTGGCAGAATATATCTACCCCTCCCCACCACGCCATCCCTCTGCATTTTACTATTTGGCTTATTTCTAGCTTTTCCTTCTAGATTCTCCTCTTTTCTAAAGGTTTTCTTCCAAAAGTCTTAGCACCTGTGCAAATCTTTACCATAGGTCTTACTTCAACTGTGATTGAATTATTTATGTAGATGTCTGTGTTTGCCAAAACACTGCAAGTGTCTTAAAGGAAAGGATTTTGTTTTTCCTATTTTTATGTAATTAAAGTCTAGCTTAGACAGAGCTTGGTACGTTGTAAACTCTAAAAGAGATTTCTTAAGGTATTTCTTAGTGATTATTTCATCTTGGAGATAAAGAAAAGAAAATGTGGCCCAGCCCTATATTGGGGATTTTGTATAGAATACTATAGTATACTTATAATTATATTCCCTTGAAAAGTAAAAATCATGCCACATATATTTAAGGTTAAGTAGCTCTTAGGTTGGTTCTCCCTAATGCAGGATGTGAGGCAGAGGCTTATGTGTGAGTGATTGTTTGACCTGGGAGGCAGGAGTGAGGGACATGAGTGTAAAACATGAAAGGAGGAAAGGCAACACAGCATGAGTCATTGAGCCAATCCTGGACAGGTGGCTGTTGCTCAACCCCACAAGAATTTTTGAGGAGCCTAATGAGGTGTGTCCACTTGAAGGATGAAAGAACAAAGCATTTATTCATAGGCTCCTGGTCAAGGGTGGGCCTTGGGCACTAAAATCCCTGAGCATTTGAGTTGCACATACATTCGTATTGAATGATTCCCATTGGCCATCCTGGGGCAGGAAATAAGATCTGAAAGAAACCTGGATGAGGCAAAATGCTGAACTTTGCATTTGCACAAAGTTGCTTGTCCCAGCTTGAAGCATGGGAAGAAATAGTTGTCAAGAAGAGGTGAGGCAGAGAGTATTTGAAGTGGGATACAAGTGGGGCTGATAAAGATAGTAAATGTGATTGAATTTAAAATAACTGACTGAGATTTGATTTTATACTGGCCAGTGAGATCTTGCTAGAGGAAATGCTGTTATAAATATTAGTAAATTCTATTCCAAGGTTTGTGTCATTAATCACCTTCTATTGACTTAATCTTAACAGTGAATGAGGCAATGAAAGTTTGTATCCACAGAGATTATTGTACCTATCACAGAGCCTATGATAGTACCTAGTACATGTGCGTGATCAATAAATATTTATTAAATAAGTGTTGCTGAAAAGTCTCTGGCTCTTACAAAATAGACCTAAGGAAGATGGACTAGTCAAGAGAAAAGAGGTCAGAGTTCATTAAGGGAATTGGTTGCGATAGCGGTAGTTACAATTTTGCTTGCTTGGTGATGTTATGAGATCCAACTGATCCTGATGTTTCACTCTGTAAGAAAAAGCAAGGAGACTGAAAAATAGGACCAAGTAGCAGCCAATTACTGGGCTAAAAGGATCAATAAAAACACACTCACAACAGCCGAATCCATAATGAGAGGGAGTTTTAAATAATATAAACAGTAAGAGAATGGATGGCGATTTGTGCTATTTTTTTTTATACTTTAAAAAACCAAAACACCCAATAAGGTGATATAATTCCCTTAAAAAATTCCCTGATGTCGAATGTCCATTCAGTTGAACCTCGTAATGGATGAGAGAAGATTTAAATAAGCAAATTAACAATTTTTTCATGTTGGACTGGAATGGCATTCAGATTTCAGGTTCATGAGCCGTCATCCTTCTGTGTATTATCATGGAGAAGCACACACACTTATACACATATATAAAATATTTTTAATCTTTCCTGAATACTTTCTGGAAGAAAACAGTATCTAATTAAAGAGTAGACATTTATCAAATGTTTTTTTGAATTGAATATAAATTGATACATTGCAAGTAACGAACAATATATCTAGATAGGTAAGATAAATTCAGATGCAGTCTTGCAAACCAAACAAGAGGAACTAAACTTCATGTAGCAGGAAGCTTTGAAAGTTTTCATTTATATGCCTCATATGGTAAATGCAGTACTAAAAACATAATATTCATCTTTGGGTTGGTGAAATCTAGGAGGGTATTTGGGGAGCTTTTGCAATAATCCAGCAAGAGAAGAGCAGAAGCATGGAGCAAGGAGTGTCTATGGAGAGTGCCCATGGTGGCCGGAGCTGTTTCAGGGGCTAGGGAGACAGTAATAGGTAAAGCTGGCCAGCTTCCATTCTCATAGAGATTACATTATGCCCACTGGAGATGATGAACAAACAAGTAAAATATACAGAATCAGATGTTGATAAGAAATCTAGTTAAAATTAAAGGAAGGAAATGCAAAGCACAGAAGGCATATAAGGAGGGCCTGGGGGAGGGGCAGTGTACAACTTCATAATGTGTGTCTGGGGAAGGCCTTCCTTGAAGGTGATCTGTGAGCCTAAAGTTGAAGAAGTGAGGGATTAAGTGACTCAGACTTCTGGGAAAGAGCATTACGGGAAGTGGGAATAGCAAAGAAATATATATGGAGGCCGACGACCGGAATGGCTTGAATGAGGGGAGGAATGGGAGAAGATGCCATCAGAGTGGTGGCTGCAATATTTGGTGATGAATAATCTAGTCTTCTGATGACAATGGGAAGCCACTGAGAGTTTTGAAACATGGAAATGACATGATGGAACTTTTGCTTTAACCTGCTGTATTGATGATAGACTGCAGGAGCAAGCATAGGAGCCAGGAGACACTTTAGGAGGCTCTTGCACCAATCGTAGTGAAAGATGAGTGTGGTCAACAAAAGGTGCAGGGCTGGAGGTGCTCAGAAGTGGACTGGCTTAATTAGACTTCAGGGGTGAAAGAGCGGGAAAAAAAAATGTAAATATTTCTGACCTGAGCAACAGAACTAATCCTGTTGTCATTTAGCAAAATAAGGAAAACAGAAATTTGGCAGGGATTAAGTGGAATTTTGTTTGGGATATGGTCAGTTTAAAATGCATTTCAAGCAACATTTATTTTACTTTATGGAATAGAGTATTATCTGATTCTAGAATTGCAATGAAGATAATTGAGATCTCTTTAAGCTAAAAATAAATAAATAAATAAAATGCATTCTAGACAGGTAAGTAGAGGCGTAGAGAGGTAGGTGGAAATCTGTGTGAAGATATCGAACAGGCTGTTTGAAGCGGTGGGGAGAGTTTTGCTTTCCCTGGATTCCCAAATTTCTACAAAGAACTTTAGAATATGATATACTACTATTTAATTCAGCTACTTAGAATATTATGATATTATATTTCACTGCAAAATAAATAGTAGATCCTGATAAATGTCAATTAGATCGGGGAACCACATTAAACAGTTTTGGTTTTAAGAGATTTTGAGCCATTTGCTTCAAAGGGTTAGAAAATTAACCTATCTTTCTCATCCAAAGTCTGCTTTTAATTCACAAAGCCTCTTTCATAACAACATTCATCAAGTTACTTCTAAGTCTCTTTCAAAATGTTAAATTTCCATTTTTAGAATTCCAGTATGTTTCTCCAGGTTATTTTTTTGAGGGAAATTCTAAAAACTTATTGTCACTCACTCAATTTTGAAGTCTTAAAAAAGTCAAAACTGTCACCAACATCAAAAATTTATGGGGGACTTTCAAAGGCAATGCTCTGCCTCAAGCCCTGAGCCTGTAATTTGGCATGAGACCACTTGCATTTGCATGATCTCCCCAATTACTTCGCAGGCTTCCTGAAGCCAGACACCAAGGTCTGATACTGTCTACAACATCAGGACCTTGCATATTAATTTACACTTGTGTCCCCAGAATAACTGTCGAATTCAAATGCTATCTATCTGAATTCCCTCAGCATTTGAATGGTTCCTTTTTACCCCGAAAAAAAGTCACTGCTGCCCTACAAAACCTTGCCTCCATCCTCCCCAAGTCCCAGTTCTTCAGCATGTTCTTCCTCCCATTCCCTTTTCCGAACCCATTTAACTCCATCTCGCTCTTCGCTTTGATCCTTGATCATTCCAACTTGACACCTTGGTGAGCAACCTGCTTACCTTGATTCTGGCCCTTTCACACCATCTCTCAGATCCCTCCCCGATATCCCTGCATCCAGACACAGCTCTACCTCCCCAAATCTTCTTTTCCAAGAAAAATTTCCAACACTACCTAGATTTCCTTTCTTATTTTAGTATATTCTTTTCTAGTTTGTTTATTTGTTTTTGGGTTTTTGGCATTTGTCTTTAGGCGCTCATGCTGTGGCTTGATTCTCGCTATTGATGTCACACAGGAGGATAAGTAGCAATGCATGAAGATGATAGTAGAATGAAGTAGAATAGCAGAGGACTGCACTTACATTCTGCTTTTTCAATTCTCTCTCATTCACAAGAACCTCTGAACATTTACCTCTAAAGTATAATGATTAATGGTGACATAGAGATAGAAACCATCCTCTTTCCTGTTAAATTTTCCTTTTAACTTCCTATCTCCTGAAAGTGAGATACGGGCCTGCAAACTATCTGTAACTTTCTAATCAAATATATAGTTCCTTTTATATATGCATGGTGGCAGACATGTAGTTGGCATAGGTGCTCTCTTATCTGGACTGCTAATTACTTTTCTGGCAGAGGCTTAAGAATTTTAAAAACAAATCTACAGAAAGAACACTTGGAGAATACATATGTTTTTTGTTTGGTCTCTTCTGCTTTACCTCAACTCAAATGTAAAAATGTCAACACTAAATAAGGTAGAGAAGATGAAGTCTGGAGCAGGATTGATTCACGATAAAACCAGATTTTCCAGGCAGATATGACCAGAATGTGGGCCTCTGACTCACATACCTTGGCCAGATTATTATGTGCACAAAGGACAACCCTGGGGACATTCCAATCTCCCTGAAACCTGAGGCAGCCAAAAGAAAGGATTACGTTCAAATGGCCAGTATGCTCTGGAGCTAAGGAAACTCCAGGAGGAAGCAGCCAAACACGGAATATCTGAGCTAGAGGCAGCCCTGGGCATTGGAATCAGCACACTTCCTTCGGAACAATTGTTCATGTTCATTTTTAACACGGTTTCATGTCTATAAAAGGATCTGGTGAAGTGTGAGTGTGCTTTCAGCCTGCCTTTATTCCTAGAGTCAACCTTTTAAAAAAATCAATCTAAATGGACACAGGCAGTTAAGGCCTCTGTGGACTCTTGGTGGTTCTCACATTTTAGGGCACCTTGAAATCTCCAACAGGACTTCTAGAACACAGATTGCTGGGCTCCATCATAGACTTTCTGATTCAGAAGGTCCGAAGTAGAGCCCAAGAATATGTGTTTCTAGTAAGTTTCCAGATGATGCTGATATTGCCGACAGGGTATATCGCCTTCTGTAGTGCCTCATCTTTACAGCTTTATAGTTATGGAAGGAGGCCTTTCCCTTCCCATCTATCCTCATTGTGGTAGTTGTATTGCAACATGCCCAGAATTTCAAAAACGGGGAAGACTCTACCAGGGGCTGTTGGTGTTTTTCTTTCTCTAACTTGCTGGGTATTGAATTTTTGCTGAACACTAAATTTTCTTCCCAAATATGAGGCTCAGAATCTGAGTGTGACTCCACTTGAGCCTAACAGAGAATTGCTTGGTCAGCAGACATCAAGTTCAGCAGCTGTAAGGAATCTTTTTAAAGCACTGATTTCTAGCAGGTTGAAAAATGGGATCGTGTGGGAAGCTAAAACATCCTTTTGAAAAATCACCAAAACCTTATTTCTTCTTTTAATCATAGATCCCTTTATGGTACTGAAACTGAAGGCTGCCTCACATATGTACGTGGTGAAAAACCAGCCCCTCTTCTGTATATTCCTTGGAAGCTTCTGTTAGATAGCTGACTTCTTTTGTATGTAGCCAGTCTCTCTCCTTCTGTCTGGTGGCTAAAAGCAAACTCAGCACTTCCAGGCTTTTCTATGCTATAACATTGAAAGTGACAGTAGGTTTTGCTGCCTTGGTAAGACGGTTTAAGTTCCCTTCTTTACTTTTTCTTTTCGATAAGATTTAGAATACTTAAAAATAAATTGTGATAACTAGTAAAATTAGAAGGTATACTGAAATGTTCAAGTATACTGAACATTCCAAAGTAATATTACTTTGTACCAGAGAAAGACGACATTTTAGTAGGGTTCTATCTGTCCACAAATGGCAATTGGGATGTCACCAGTGATATACAGTATCACAAACATTGAGCAATTGCTCCTAGACATGGAACCAGCAAGAAGAAATGAATCAGGGGTAGTCTCATAGCAACCTTCTTTAGAAAGTTGTACATTGTTTTGGAGAGTAAATAAAGGAACTCCGGAAAACCCCACTGAGTTCTTTCTAACTAGGAAGGATGGGGGATAGAAGACAGGAAAAATCTGAGATTCCCGTAGAGTTCTAAAACAACTGTGTCCTGAGGTTGCAGCCTAAGGAAAGTGAGCTGTCGTGCAACCCCAACAAACAGAAAGGCTCCCCCGAGGGGGAATTTTATAACTTATTTCTCTGTAAAGGTTTAGGATCATGCCATGCAGGGATCACTTTGCTGAATTGGAGGAAAGTCCCCCTAATCTGGAGCAGTAAGAGCAGTCCATGGGCTGGGGACTGCTTCACTAGGAGACACTCACTCGGCCAAGAATCTGGAAATCAGTAGCTCCAATACTATACTCAGAAAATTAGTTCAAAATTCTACATCCTCCATCTGCCCTTACTAAAACCTTCCCTGTGGTGGTCCAAAGAGAAAGAATCAAAATGCAAAACTCATTCATAAGCAAGCATAACATTAGGGATGACTAGCAAGTATTGAGGTCATTTGAGTAATAGAAGTAAGACTAAGTCTATCATTCTTAGACTAAGTCTATCATTCTAACAACTATGGTTAAAGATCAGAATGCTCACACTAAGATTCTAGGCAGAGAAGACACATGAGGGGGAAAAAATGCAGTAGTCATTTAGCAATACTAAACTGCAAAAATCCTGAAAGTAATGGGAAGAAGCTGCAAGGAATCTAGGTACACCAATTCCTATATCTTACAGAAGTAAGAGATACTGCTTCCGATAATTCAATAAATGTAAACTTAAATATATTCTCAATAGCTTAACAATAACTATCTGTGAAAATAAGCTGTATAGCTTACAAATTACAAGAGAAGAAATATAGCAAATAAAAGGAAATATCAAGAAATATTAAAGTACCAAAAATGACTAGCAATTTACAAAATATACCCGATATAAAATAAGTTAGGTCATTTGTTTATTTAATATGCAGTGTGGGACAAAAATCTACCATATAGTGACTAAAAGAGGTATCTAGCACAGAGTTATAAAAAAAAGTTAAAAGTTAAAGGATGGAGAAAAATACACACGAAAATGCAAAGTAATCAATCTGTCATAGGAGTAGAGTTGAAACAAAAGACAATGCAAAGTAAAGTTTAGCCATAATTAATATTAATATTAGGAAAGTCAAAATTAGAGGGGAAAAGGGATTAAATAGCAGTGAGGTCGTTAATTGTAATGGATTTCTATTAGCTAAATTATATAGCACTTAATTATATAAAGCAAATCAATTATAGCTAAAGGAAATTATAACTAATTTTAGTAAAAAGTGAAGCAAAGCAATTACAGCTAAGAAAATTTTGAGAAAAAGTAAATGATGTAGAACTTTTGTATGTAGCAGCTTGGTAAAGATTTAAAAACATGATTTGGGGACAAATGAGTGCTTGTGAAATGGTGATGGAAGACAATAGGTACCACATGTTAAAAGCGTAATTTGGCTATCAGTGTAGATATAAACTTATATGTAAATAGATATTGATTCATTAGATTTTATATCTCTTCTGAATCATCAATTCCTTTTGAGGAATTTATCTGAAGTACAAAATTTAGCAGTGTCAGAAAAACGCTCAGTACTGTGTTGTTTAAGGAACAAACTAAATATGAACAGTAAAGGACTGGTAATAAAAAATAGGGACTATATATATATATATAATCGATCTATATATAATCTCTATATATAATATATAATCTATCTATATAATCTACACATAATATAGATTAATCTATTATGTGTTTTGATTGTGTGATATATATAGCTCTATTTTTTATTACCAGTCCTTTACTGTTCATATTTATTATATGAACAGTATTTTATTATATATTTATTATATATTTTACTATATATGACATATTATAAATTATATATACATATTAGTGTCCTTTTTTTTCTCCCCTTGAGACAGGATCTCACTGTCACGCAGGCTCAAGTATAGTTGCGCGATCACCGCTCATTGAAGTCTTGACCTCTTGGGATCAGGTGATCCCCCAACCTCAGCCTTTTGGTAGCTGGGAATACAGGTGTGAGCCAACAGGCCCAGCCTATAATAGTGTCTTAAACAATGAGAAAGACAATGCAGGTAAATATTTATTGATGTGCCAGATAAGTCACAACAAATTAACTGAAAGAGCAGCAGCAAAACAACATATATTTTTATTTTACTTTTGGAAAACAATCAACACACATGATAGATTAATGAATGAATAAGTGGATGGATAGATGATAGACAGATAGATAGACAGATTATATAGATGACAGAAAAAAATACAAAGGAAATTACACTGGATTCAGTGCAAAGTGTCTCTCCCAAGCTCATGAGACATATGATAATTCTTCCATCCAAGTACTAAACAGGCTCAACCTTGCTTAGCATCCAAGATCAGATCAGATTGGGTGTGTTAAAGGTGTGATAATTCTGATTTCAGAATACAGAGCAACAATATCACCACGAAATCTGTACCTATTTTCCAAATGCATGGTTCTATGTAACACTCTCTGTATTTCAGTAGCCCAGAGTAGAATGTCGGAAATGTAAGCATACAAGGTTAATTTGTTCTCCTTTTCCCCTGTGTTTTCATGTGGCACTGATATACTTATAAAAAGGAATAAACAGGCTGGGTGGGGTGGCCCATGCCTGTAATCCCAGCACTTTGGGATGCAAAGGCGGATGGATCACTTGAGGTCGGAAGTTCAAGACCAGCCTGGCCAACAAGGTGAAACCCTGTCTCCACTAAAAATACAAAAAATTAGCTGGGCGTAATGGCGGGTTCCTGTAATCCCAGCTACTCGGGTGGTTGAGGCAGGAGAATCGGTTGAACCTGGGAGGCAGAGGTTGCAGTGAGTTGAGATCATGCCATTGCACTCCAGCTTGGGCAACAAGAGAGAAGCTCCATCTCAAAAAAAAAGGCGGGGGAATAAGCAGTTGCTAATTGAGTAATTCTAACTTTAGCATTACCTGCCTGTGAGCTTAATATATTTTCTAGATGTTAAGTTTGTTGTATGGCAGGAAACTTGGCTTGTTTAACTTTGTGTTTAACATAACCCTGCGAAATAAATATAAATTTGGATAGTAAATCGTTTTTTGAATGACCCAATATTAAATTGCTTCCGTTATTGGTATTTGGACGTCATACTGAAATTTGTTAATAAGAGAGTTGAGGATCTGGAAAAA